>NW_027906626.1:0-234 GCF_054177405.1 Leptonychotes weddellii | reverse complement strand
TAACCAGGGAAGGTTTGCTGGGTGATTATGCACCAAGATAAGGAGGGAGGGGAGCAGGGGGTGTTGATGCAAAGGAGCACTGCAGAGGTGGACAGAAGTTGAGCAAGCATACAAATTAGGACATAGAAGGGGAGGTGGGGGATAATTAATAAAAAGGTTGTAAGAACAGTGGGTATTGTGCCCTGGAGAAGGAGGAACATATTTTTTAGAGTCATGGTCCTAGAAGGAGTGAAG
>NW_027906625.1:0-234 GCF_054177405.1 Leptonychotes weddellii | reverse complement strand
TTTTTAGCAGTATCTCTGGCCACTTTCCCCTAAAGGCCAGTAGCACTCCCCTTCCCAACAGATTGTGACAACCAAACTTTGCCAAAGTCCCCTGGGGGGCAAAATCACCCCCCAGTTGAGAACTGCTGCCATACAGCACTTCATCCTATGTAAATACCATCCTTTACTTACAGATCTGTGTCATTAGATGTATATGTTATTTATAGTTATTCTCTGTCATAAATAATGCTGGGA
>NW_027906624.1:0-234 GCF_054177405.1 Leptonychotes weddellii | reverse complement strand
TAGGGGGGGAAATCTTTAAAAAAAAAAAGTTAACGCTACTCAACCTGAGGTACCATTGAAAACCGTCTCGCTTCTCCTCTAAGAGAGACCAGACGAGGTCTAAAGAGCTGTTGGGCTGGCACATTCTCTGAGCCTGTCTCATGGGGGAAAAGCGCGGCTCCGCGGACACCGGAGTTCACTCCACTCTGGCCCCAGATGGGAGCAAGCGCCTTGGGAGCGGACATCACAGCGGGC
>NW_027906623.1:0-234 GCF_054177405.1 Leptonychotes weddellii | reverse complement strand
TTTTTTTAAAGATTTTATTTATTTATTTGTCAGAGAGAGAGACAGTGAGAGAGGGAACACAAGCAGGGGGAGTGGGAGAGGGAGAAGCAGGCCTCTCGCGGAGCAGGGAGCCCGATGCGGGGCTCGATCCCAGGACCCTGAGATCATGACCTGAGCCGAAGGCAGACGCTTAACAACTGAGCCACCCAGGCGCCCCTTTAAAATTTATGTATTAAAAAATAAGAAAGGTTGGGG
>NW_027906622.1:0-234 GCF_054177405.1 Leptonychotes weddellii | reverse complement strand
TATATGCTGTAATCTGGATGAACCTTGGAAACACGGTATGCTGACTTGTATTTTTTTATTTTATTTTATTATGTTATGTCAGTCACCATACAATACATCATTAGTTTTTGATGTAGTGTTCCATTATTCATTGTTTGCATATAACACCCAGTGCTCCATGCAGTACGTGCCCTCCTTAATACCCATCACCGGGCTAACCCCTCCGGGGGGGGGGGGGGGGGGGGGGGGGGGGGG
>NW_027906621.1:0-234 GCF_054177405.1 Leptonychotes weddellii | reverse complement strand
TGTACATCAGGAGACACTGTCTACAGAGTAGACTAAGAAAAATATCTGTAAATCATACATCTGGTTAAGAATTAACATCCAGAATATATACAAAACTTCTGATACTAACAACCTGACTCAAAAACGGGCAAAGAAGTTGAAGAGACACATCCCCAAAGATACAAGAATAAGCACATGCGAAGACGCTCGACGTCACTGAGCACCAGGGAAACGCAAATCAAAACCACAATGAGG
>NW_027906620.1:0-234 GCF_054177405.1 Leptonychotes weddellii | reverse complement strand
CCTGGGTGGCTCAGCTGGTTAAGCGACTGCCTTCAGCTCAGGTCATGATCCTGGATTCCTGGGATCGAGTCCCACGTCGGGCTCCCTGCTGAGCAGGGAGTCTGCTTCTCCCTGACCCTCTGACCCTCTTCCCTCTCGTGCTATCTCTCATTCTCTCTCACTCGAATAAATAAATAAAATCTTTAAAAAAAAAAAAAAATCCTATTTTGTACTAGATCCTGTCTTAGCCTTTTT
>NW_027906619.1:0-234 GCF_054177405.1 Leptonychotes weddellii | reverse complement strand
TTGTTTCGTTGTGCTTCCCTTTATTTCGCTTCACGGATCAGAGATGGAGAAGCATAATCAGAATTCGGGGAAGCACCTGTACACACATACCTCATTTTATTGGGCTTCACTCCACTGAGCTATATGGACAGTGTGTTTTCTACAAATTGAAGGTTTGTTGCCACCCTGCATGAGCAAGTCTATTTGTGCCATTTTTTTCCTAAAAAAGCATTTGCTCGCTTGTGTCTCTCACAC
>NW_027906618.1:0-234 GCF_054177405.1 Leptonychotes weddellii | reverse complement strand
TTTGCAGCGGAACACACCAGCTTGTTTTCTAAAGCTGTTCCTCCTTCTCCAGGGCACAATACCCACTGTTCTTACAACCTTTTTATTAATTATCCCCCACCTCCCCTTCTATGTCCTAATTTGTATGCTTGCTCAACTTCTGTCCACCTCTGCAGTGCTCCTTTGCATCAACACCCCCTGCTCCCCTCCCTCCTTATCTTGGTGCATAATCACCCAGCAAACCTTCCCTGGTTA
>NW_027906617.1:0-234 GCF_054177405.1 Leptonychotes weddellii | reverse complement strand
GCCCGCTGTGATGTCCGCTCCCAAGGCGCTTGCTCCCATCTGGGGCCAGAGTGGAGTGAACTCCGGTGTCCGCGGAGCCGCGCTTTTCCCCCATGAGACAGGCTCAGAGAATGTGCCAGCCCAACAGCTCTTTAGACCTCGTCTGGTCTCTCTTAGAGGAGAAGCGAGACGGTTTTCAATGGTACCTCAGGTTGAGTAGTGTTAACTTTTTTTTTTTTAAAGATTTCCCCCCCT
>NW_027906616.1:0-1470 GCF_054177405.1 Leptonychotes weddellii | reverse complement strand
GTTTTGCTTTTGAGTTGCATGAGTTCTTTATATTTTGGATAATAACCCCTTATCAGATATATGATTTGCAAATGTTTTCCCATTCAGTAGGTTGCCTTTTTTTGTTGATAGTTTCCTTTGCTATTTGGAAGCTTTTTAGTTTGATGTAGTCCCACACTTTTTTTTTCTTAATTGTTTTTACTTTTGGTATCATGTTACATAAATCACTACCAAGACCTATGTCAAGTAGCTTTTCCCTGTGTTTTTTGCTAAGAGTTTTATGGTTTCAAGTCTTATGTTCAAGTCTTGAATCCATTTTGAGTTAATTTTTGTGTATCATGTAAGGTAGTGGTGCAGTTTCATTCTTTTGCATGTGGCTGTCCAGTTTTCATAGCACCGTTTATTACATGTGGCTGTCCAGTTTTCCCAGCACCGTTCTTTCCCTGTATATTCTTGGCTTCTTTGTCATACGGTCTTGGACCACAGATGTGTGGGTTTCCTTCTGGGCTCTCTCTTCTGTTCTGGTGATCTGTGTGTCTGTTTTTATGACAATACTAGATTGTTTTGATTACCCTAGCTTTGTACTATTCTAAAATCAGCCAGTGTGATTATCATTGTCCTTCCTTCCCCAGATTGCTCTGGCTATTCAGAGTCTTTTGTGACTTCATACAACTTTTTGGATCCTTTGTTCTATTTCTGTGAAAAATGGAATTAGAATTTTGATAGGAATTGCATTGAATCTGTAGATGGTGTGGGGAAGTATGGAGATTTTAACACTATTGATTCTTCTAAATCTTGAGCGTGGAATGTCTTTCCATTTACATGTGTTGTCTTCAGTTTCTTTCCATAACATCTTATAGTGTTCAGTATATAAGCTTTCACCTTTTCGTGAACTTTCTTCCTGGGTATTTTATCCTTTTTGATGCAACTTCAGGTGGGATCATCTTCCTAATTTCTTTTTCTGATGATTCATTTTTAGTGTATAGACACACAACAGATTTTTGTGTATTAATATTGTATCCTGTACCTTTACTGAATTCAGTCATTAGTTCAAACAGTTTTTCTGTGGAGTCTTTAAAGTTTTCCTTATATACTCTGCCATCTGCAAATAGTGACAGTTTTTCTTGTTTCTTTCCAATTTAATTGCTTTTTATTTATTTTTCCTGCATAATTGCTCTGCCTAGGTTTTCAAACACTATGTTGAATAAAAGTGGTGAGAAAAGATCAGGGAAGTTCCTAACATAGAGGATCTTAGAGGAACTGAAGAAAGCTGGAACTTTTCACTGTTGGATGGGATGTTATCTGTGGGCTTGTCATCTGTGGCCTTTATCATGTTGAGGTATGTTCCCGCTCTACCCACTTTGTTGGGAATTTTGATCATAAATGGATATTAAGTTTTGTCAAATGCTTTGTCTGCATCTCTCAGGATGATCACATGATTTTTATTCTTCATTTTGTTTATGTGATGGATCACTTTGATTGATGTGCACA
>NW_027906615.1:0-234 GCF_054177405.1 Leptonychotes weddellii | reverse complement strand
TTCACAGCACTCATCATAGCACATACCCTCCCCAGTGTCTATCACCCAGCCACCCCATCCCTCCCACCCCCCACCACTCCAGCAACCCTCAGTTTGTTTCATTGACTTTTTTCAGTGGTTTTTACATTATTAAAAGATAACAAAAGGGCACCTGGGTGGCTCAGTCAGTTAAGCTTCTGCCTTCAGCTCTGGTCATGATCTTGGGGTCCTAGGATTGAGCCCCACCCATATCGG
>NW_027906614.1:0-234 GCF_054177405.1 Leptonychotes weddellii | reverse complement strand
TTTTTAGCAGTATCTCTGGCCACTTTCCCCTAAATGCCAGTAGCACTCCCCTTCCCAACAGATTGTGACAACCAAACTTTGCCAAAGTCCCCTGGGGGGCAAAATCACCCCCCAGTTGAGAACTGCTGCCATACAGCACTTCATCCTATGTAAATACCATCCTTTACTTACAGATCTGTGTCATTAGATGTATATGTTACTGATAGTTATTCTCTGTCATAAATAATGCTGGGA
>NW_027906613.1:0-234 GCF_054177405.1 Leptonychotes weddellii | reverse complement strand
TTTTTTTAAAGATTTTATTTATTTATTTGACAGAGAGAGACACAGCGAGAGAGGGAACACAAGCAGGGGGAGTGGGAGAGGGAGAAGCAGGCTTCCCGCCGAGCAGGGAGCCCGATGTGGGGCTCGATCCCAGGACCCTGGGATCATGACCTGAGCCGAAGGCAGACGCTTAACGACTGAGCCACCCAGGCGCCCCTGTGTATAGTGTTTTTGAGTGTATCTCTTTGTATAGCT
>NW_027906612.1:0-234 GCF_054177405.1 Leptonychotes weddellii | reverse complement strand
GTGAGGGACGGCGCCAGGGAGCGCTGCCCAAGAGAGCAGGAGTCCGAGCGCAGGGCGCGTCACTCCAAACACAGCCACTCTGCTCGCCACTTTGCAGATGAGAGCCCGGTCCTGGGAACCCCGGGCAGGGCTCTTCCCCTGCAGCAGGCTGGTGGGCGCCCCAAAACGGAGACTATTTAGAGAGAAGTCGGCGCAAATTCAATGAACTGTTAAACTATTAGGGTATTTATTTCC
>NW_027906611.1:0-234 GCF_054177405.1 Leptonychotes weddellii | reverse complement strand
TGATAGAAGGTTCTAGAGGCTTTCCTATAATGCAGCTTACAGTACAGGACTCATGATGACGTCGGAACAGCAAGAACATAGCTCAGACCCCTCCAAAGTGTATAGCTAAGTACAGGGTAAAAATGAAATTCTACTCTAAAAATGATACCCTAAAAATAATGCTTTTGAACCAGATCATAGTTTAGAACTACAAGAATGTTTTGTTCCCTTAAGAACTAAAACTTTTTGTTTGTT
>NW_027906610.1:0-234 GCF_054177405.1 Leptonychotes weddellii | reverse complement strand
GTCCTTTCAGTGAAAATGAGATTCCCATTTTCAAAAACCAAATTAGTAAAAGACCATATGTTGTTGAAGATGGGAGTCACTCTCTTTTTTTTTTAATTTTTTTATTGTTATGTTAATCCCCATACATTACATCATTAGTTTTAGATGTAGTGTTCCATGATTCATTGTTTGTGCATAACACCCAGTGCTCCATGCAGAATGTGCCCTCCTCAATACCCACCACCAGGCTAACCC
>NW_027906609.1:0-234 GCF_054177405.1 Leptonychotes weddellii | reverse complement strand
TTCAAAAGCAAGAACAATTTGATAATTACTGCTAAATTAAATGAAAAAGACACAAATGATTTTACTACTAATCATTGCCAAAATCTTACAGTAAAGCAAGGGATAACTACTTACTTGTATTTGCTGATAAAGAGAAGAAAATTGATCCCTTATATCTAAAGAAAAAACCTAAGGAAAAATATCTCAGAGGAAATACAGAATGTGTTCTATTTTGCTTGTGCTTATAAAATTTGC
>NW_027906608.1:0-234 GCF_054177405.1 Leptonychotes weddellii | reverse complement strand
CATTTTGGTTTTTGCTTTTTTATAGGGTTGTTTTTGGGTTTTTTTTTTTTTTTTGCTTCTTAAATAAACTTTGCTGGGATGTATTTATATGCATCCATTTCAAATGTCTTTACAAATACAATGTAACCACCTCCATAATCAAGATATTGGACATGTCCATCACCCCCCCATGAATATCACCACACAAGCCACCTTCCTACCCCAGGCTCCAGGCAACCACTGACCTGCTTTGTG
>NW_027906607.1:0-234 GCF_054177405.1 Leptonychotes weddellii | reverse complement strand
TTCTTTTCAAATTAGTATTTTTTGGTTTTGGGGGATAAATATCCAGCAGTGAATTATTAGATCATATGATAGTTCTATTTTTAATTTTTTGAGGAACTTCATACTGTTTTCCACAGTGGCTATACCAATTTACAGTCTTACCAACATTGTACGTGGGTTCCCATTTCTCTGCATCCTTGCCAACACCTGTTATTTCTTATCGTTTTTATTCTAGCCAGGTGATATCTCATTGTG
>NW_027906606.1:0-234 GCF_054177405.1 Leptonychotes weddellii | reverse complement strand
GGCACGTGCACACACACGTGCACATGCACACACACGTGCACACTCATGCACAGGCATGTGCACATGCATGCACACACACAGGCACACGCACTTGCACACAGGGGTGCACGGGCTCACATGCATACTTGCAAACGTGCGCAAGGGCACGCGCACACACACGTGCACACGCACACACACGTGCACACTCATGCACGGGCATGTGCACATGCATGCACACACACAGGCACACGCACT
>NW_027906605.1:0-1470 GCF_054177405.1 Leptonychotes weddellii | reverse complement strand
TAGAAGCCAATTAATAACAAAAGCAAAGAAACACATTGACAACAATACAATAATAATGGGGGACTTTAACACCCCCCTCACTGAAATGGACAGGTCATCTAAGCAAAAGATCAACAAGGAAATAAAGACTTTAAATGACACACTGGACCAAATGGACTTCAGACATATATTCAGAACATTCCATCCCAAAGCAACAGAATACACATTCTTCTCTAGTGCCCATGGAACATTCACCAGAATAGATCACATCCTAGGTCACAAATCAGGTCTTGACCAGTACCAAAAGACTGGGATCATTCCCTGCATAATTTCAGACCACAGTGGAAAGTCAGAAAGAACTCAAATACATGGAGGTTAAAGAGCATCCTACTAAAGAATGAATAGGTCAACCAGGAAATTAAAGAAGAATTAAAAAAAATTCATGGAAACAAATGAAAATGAAAACACAACTGTTCAAAATCTTTGGGATGCAGCAAAGGCAATCCTAAGAGGAAAGTATATAGCAATACAAGCCTTTCTCAAGAAACAAGAAAGGTCTCAACTACACAACTGAAACCTACACCTAAGGGAGCTGGAGAAAGAACAGGAAATAAAGCCTAAACCCAGCAAGAGAAGAGAAATAATAGAGATCAGAGCAGAAATCAATGAAATAGGAACCAAAAGAACAGTAGAACAGATCAATGAAACTAGGAGCTGGTTCTTTGAAAGAATTAACAAGATTGATAAACCCCTGGCCAGACTTATCAAAAAGAAAAGAGAAATGACCCAAATCAACAAAATCATGAATGAAAGAGGAGAGATCACAACCAACACAAAAGAAATACAAACAATCATAAGAACATATTATGAACAGCTATATGCCAGCAAATTAGATAATGTGGAAGAAATGGATGCATTCCTAGGGATGTATAAACTACCAAAACTGAACGAGGAAGAAATAGAAAACCTGAACAGACCTATAACCAGAAGGAAATTCAAGCAGTAATCAAAAATCTCCCAACAAACAAGAGACCAGGGCCAGATGGCTTCGCAGGGGAATTCTACCAAACATTTCAAGAAGAATTAATACCTGTTCTTCTGAAACTGTTCCAATAAATAGAAATGGAAGGAAAACTTTCAAACTCATTTTATGAGGCCACCATTACCTTAATCCCAAAACCAGACAAAGACTCCATCAAAAAGAATTACAGACTAATATCCTTGATGAACGTGGATACAAAAATTCTCACCAAAATACTAGCCAATAGGATCCAACAGTACATTAAAAGGATTATTCACCAAGACCAAGTGAGATTTATTCCTGGGTTGCAAGGTTCATTCAACATCCACAAATCAATCAATGTGATACAATACATTAGTAAAAGAAAGAACAAGAACCATGCGATCCTCTCAATAGATGCAGAAGAAGCATTTGACAAAGTACAGCATCTTTTCTTGATCAAAACTCTTCAGAGTATAGGGATAGTGGGT
>NW_027906604.1:0-234 GCF_054177405.1 Leptonychotes weddellii | reverse complement strand
GGATGGAGAGGGGGGTTGAGGATGGAGAGGGGTGTTGAGGATGGAGAGGGGGGTTGAGGATGGAGAAGGAGAGTTGAGGATGGAGGGGGAGGGTTGAGGATTGAGATGGAGGGCTGAGGATGGAGAGGGGTTTGAGGACAGAGAGGGAGGGTGGAGGACGGAGAGGGAGGGTGAAGGACGGGGAGGGAGGGTGGAGGATGGAGAGGGAGGGTGGAGGATCGAGAAGGAGGGACG
>NW_027906603.1:0-234 GCF_054177405.1 Leptonychotes weddellii | reverse complement strand
TGAGCAGTTAGATAAGCTGCATACGAATGGTTCCATCTCCTCCCAAGCACAACACAACTAATCAGACAGTGAGGCAGGTATCACGAGCCCCAACCCCTGAGGAGGCCAGGGGCCAGCAAGGGAAGCCCGGCGGTCAAAGCCTGACTTTGCTCCAAAGGCCTCGGCAGCCTGAGCGAGGACAGCCGGGCTGACCGGCCCCCGGAGGCGGCGGCAGGCACGGGATGCCCAGGGATG
>NW_027906602.1:0-234 GCF_054177405.1 Leptonychotes weddellii | reverse complement strand
GACTGCAGGGGCACCTGGTGGCTCAGTCAGTTAAGCGTCTGCCTTGGCTCAGGTCATGATCTCAGGGTCCTGGGATCGAGCCCCACACCACACCAGAGCTGCTCTGCAGGGGGTCTGCTTCTCCCTCTCTCTTGCCCCTTCCCCCACTCGTGCTCTCTCTCAAAAAAATAAATGGATAAAATCTAAAAAAAAAAAAAAAAGAAGAAGAAGAAGAAATGAAATGACTGCTTATTT
>NW_027906601.1:0-234 GCF_054177405.1 Leptonychotes weddellii | reverse complement strand
GGAAGCGCAGGCAGGTGGTGACGCCGCTCATGGTGGCCGACACCAGGTGGTTGAGGTCGCCGTACGTGGGCGTGGTCAGTTTCAGGGTGCGGAAGCAGATGTCGTACAGGGCCTCGTTGTCGATGCAGTACGTCTCGTCCGTGTTCTCCACCAGCTGGTGCACGGACAGGGTGGCGTTGTAGGGCTCGACCACCGTGTCGGACACCTTGGGCGAGGGCATGACGCTGAAGGTGT
>NW_027906600.1:0-234 GCF_054177405.1 Leptonychotes weddellii | reverse complement strand
CATTTTGGTTTTTGCTTTTTTATAGGGTTTTTTTGGGGTTTTTTTTTTTTTTTTGCTTCTTAAATAAACTTTGCTGGGATGTATTTATATGCATCCATTTCAAATGTCTTTACAAATACAATGTAACCACCTCCATAATCAAGATATTGGACATGTCCATCACCCCCCCATGAATATCACCACACAAGCCACCTTCCTAACCCAGGCTCCAGGCAACCACTGACCTGCTTTGTG
>NW_027906599.1:0-234 GCF_054177405.1 Leptonychotes weddellii | reverse complement strand
ATGTGGCTCTCCTCACCCCTTTTGCCCTGAAACACAGATTTTTTTCCTTCCAGCCTCAGGACTTACCTGGATTACCATTTGCAAAACCGTATTTCTTTCTTTTTTTTCTTTTGTTATGTTAGTCACCATACAGTACTTCGTTAGTTTTTGATGTAGTGTTCCACGAGTCATTGTTTGTTATAACACCCAGTGCTCATTGCAATACGTGCCCTCCTTAATACTCATCATGGGGCT
>NW_027906598.1:0-234 GCF_054177405.1 Leptonychotes weddellii | reverse complement strand
ATTAACCATTTACGGGGGTTTAAATGAAGGTTTCTGAGTGAAATGGAGAGGTAAATTTTCAGAGGCAACTGATCAATTCTGACCTGTATTCATGAGTCTCTCATGCCAGTAAAATTTGTGCTGATCTGCTGTTGCCCTTCCCCCTCACAAGCAGTTTAGATATAGAAAATTTAAAATATATCTAATTTCTGTGATAAAAGTAAGGAAAGGAGAACCTGGGTCACTCAGTCAGTT
>NW_027906597.1:0-234 GCF_054177405.1 Leptonychotes weddellii | reverse complement strand
TTCTGCTCCCTGCCTCCATAACCTGCTCTCTCCAGCATCTCCACAGCTTGACTTGTTGCTTGGAATCAGCTGATTTTTCAGGGTCCTTTCCTCCCACCTCTGCTGCTCCACAAGGGGCCCAGATTACAGTGGGGAGAAGCCGAAGGACAGAGGGGAAGGCCGGGAGCTTCTTCACCATCACACTGGTTCTGCTTCCTTAGAGGTTCACCTAACTATCTGTAGGTTTGGGAATTA
>NW_027906596.1:0-234 GCF_054177405.1 Leptonychotes weddellii | reverse complement strand
TACTTTAGAGAGTGATATTTTATTTTAAATTTATGTTTAAAATTATCAGAAGAATACATGTATATAGTTTTTAAATTAAAACAATAGCATTGTATTTTAATAAAACAGGATCCTTTCATGCCTCCCTTTTCCTCCAAGGGAACATATACACACATATGTATAATCAAGATGGTATCCATATATTCTTATTTTATTGGGCGTTTTGAAATGAGTGGACTCTGAATTATGCCAAAT
>NW_027906595.1:0-234 GCF_054177405.1 Leptonychotes weddellii | reverse complement strand
GGAGCTGTGGGTGGAAGACGGTGCAGACTCACCACGCCCATCCATATGTACCAGTGCATGGTGGTTAGAGTCTATCGTGAACTGAGAATCTGAATGGTGGCTTGCGTGTGTATAAGGACATGCGCACATGTACAAAACTGATCAGATGTTGGCAGGGGTGGTCAGTGTCCCAGAGGGGTTACCAGTGTGAGCTCTGAAGTCCACCCTCCTGCTGGGAGTCCCAACTCAAACACG
>NW_027906594.1:0-1470 GCF_054177405.1 Leptonychotes weddellii | reverse complement strand
CTCCAAGAGCCCAGACACCGTCCCTGCTCCCACGTCTAATCAGTTCATTAAAAACCCTCCTGGCACCACCACCCCCGCCTCGCTGCCCAGCCACAGAGACCTCAGCTGCTCCATTTCCAGGAGAGCAAATTCCTTCCCGGCTGCAGAGGAGCCGGGATAATGTAGGCAGGCAATTTAAACAGCTCCAGCAAAATACACCAGCGGTTTTCACTCCCCTTTCCAGCCGCGGCAGGATTGGCCCATAAGTGGGATATCAAGTTTATTACAGCTATTTCCAACCTGTAATTGGTTTTGTGGAACACAAAGAGAAGGAGGTTGGGGGTGGAGGAGGTGATTTTATCCCCCTTTTCTTTCTTTCTTTTCTCTCTCTCTCTCTGTCTCTCTCTCTTCAGATGACAGCACCCAGAGACGACGGTAAGAAGGTGCAGTTGGAGGCATTTGGTTTTCAAATGAAAAACCCCGGCTGACCATGCCGTGCGGCTGGCTGGACTAAGTCCGTTCGCCACGCTTTGGGGGCTTCGCTGGAAAATCAGCCAAGCCTGACTGAGGCCAGATTTGCTGGGTGGGGGGGGTGGTGGGCAGCCAGGGCCCTGGGACAGGGTCCACCGCCTCGGGGTCTGTGGGCGGCTGCTGAGCCCTGGTGAGCAAGGCCAGAGCGGGAGTAGCTGTGGTCTCCAGGGCTGGCTGTTCTAGAATCAGAGCATGTGGGCATTCAAAGTAGAAATGGTCCTCAGAGGTCACCCTGCCCTAAATCTTCGCATCGAGCACTTAGGGAAACTGAGGTCCAGAGAGGGGAGCAGTGCAGAGGTCAGCCGGTGGGATACAGAACCCGGGTCTCTGCTTCCTCCATTCCTTCCAGGCCGCACATCTGATCATCCTGGGCAGTCATGGCTGAGACGCTGTCGGGGTGGGGGAGAGCCACGGATTCTCGAGCCTCTACTGTGCCCCTGCTGCCTTTGCCGGGGTCTGACCCAAGTAAAAACAAATAACAGCAGCTAATACGCATTGAATGCTTTCTTATAATTACCTGAGTTCATGTTTGCAAACAGTGCGTGGTCCGTGGCAAGCAGCGCAGGAATGCTGGCGATTTCCACCCCTGTCGCTGCCACCGGCCGCCAAGCAAGCCTCTGGGGGTACCGTGCGTGCCGCCCTGTGTGCCTTACAGGGAGCTGCGAGGGCTCCCGTTTTGCAGATGAGGAGGTGGAGGCACAGAGACCTCTCCAAGGTCACACGGCTTTAAGCCAGAAGTGGCATAGCGGGCATCTGACTGCGTAGGGCTGTGTGAGCCCCGGAGCTTCCGCACCTGCCACCCCGCCAGGCGCCCCCACATCCTTGACCTCAGAATGGATCTCCCACTCATCTCTTTTCAACTAAGTCGTGCTGAGGGCTCAACTCCCCCACTTTCTGCCCTCGTGATCCGGGCAGTTCACCTGCCTCTCTCTTGGCCTCAGTTTCTTCATCTGCAAGACA
>NW_027906593.1:0-234 GCF_054177405.1 Leptonychotes weddellii | reverse complement strand
GCGCAGGTGGGAGGTGAGCTCAGGATCGGCTCAGTGCCGTGACCACTCCTCACTGCTTCCTTCCCTTGCCCACAAAAACTCACTGGGTCTGAAATTATACCCCAAGCAGTCTTCTGGATGAGACTAAAATCTGTCCTCACACAATACATTTTAATCTTCAAAGGTCAAATTCATAGCAAAAAGTGGCCTCCAATGAGACATTGTGTTGCTCGTGTTTGCTGGCCAAAACTCTGT
>NW_027906592.1:0-234 GCF_054177405.1 Leptonychotes weddellii | reverse complement strand
TTGGGCTCTGCACTCTTTGGGGGAGTTTGCTTCTCCTTCTCCCTCTCTCTCTGCCCCTCCCCTTGCTCTCTCACTCTCTCTTTCCCTCTGAAATAATTATTTTTTTAAGATTTTATTTGTCAGAGAGAGCATAAGCAGGGGGAGTGGCAGGCAGAGGGAGAAGCAGACTCCCCTGCCAAGCTAGGAGCCCAATGCCCAGACTCAATCCCAGGATCCTGGGATCATGACCTGAGC
>NW_027906591.1:0-234 GCF_054177405.1 Leptonychotes weddellii | reverse complement strand
GGGATAGCCTGGTGATGGGTATTAAAGAGGGCACATTCTGCATGGAGCACTGGGTGTTATGCACAAAGAATGAATCATGGAATACTACATCAAAAACTAATGATGTAATGTATGGTGATTAACATAACATAATAAAAAAAAAGGAGTATAAATAAGTGCTGCTTCTCTCTTGGTTTCAAGATTTTTCATCTTTGGTTTTCAGAAGTTTGGTTATGACATGTCTTGACATGGATT
>NW_027906590.1:0-234 GCF_054177405.1 Leptonychotes weddellii | reverse complement strand
GGGTGTGTGTGTGTACGTGGTGTGTGTGCGGGTGTGTGTTTGGGCGGGTGTGTGTGTGTACGTGTGTGTGTGTGTACGTGCACACATGTGCATGCTCACGGGCTTCCCTGGGCTGGGACGAGGCTCTTCACGGCCAAGGGCCATTTGCGCCATTTGTGTGGCTATGAGGATGGACCCTTGTGGGAAAACCAGGGCTTGGGCTTGGGCGTGTGCGGGGCCCACAGGCTGCTCTGC
>NW_027906589.1:0-234 GCF_054177405.1 Leptonychotes weddellii | reverse complement strand
ACAGCGAGAGAGGGAACACAAGCCTGGGGAGTGGGAGAGGGAGAAGCAGGCTTCCCGTGGGGCAGGAAGACCGATGCGGGGCTCAATCCCAGGACCCTGGGATCATGACCTGAGCTGAAGGCAGATGCTTAACAACTGAGCCACCCAGGTGCCCCTCACATTTACCTTTTAAAACAGTGGTCTATGATGCCTTAATCCCCAAATATACTTCATCTTCTAGTTGTTGTTTTTTTT
>NW_027906588.1:0-234 GCF_054177405.1 Leptonychotes weddellii | reverse complement strand
TTTTTAGCAGTATCTCTGGCCACTTTCCCCTAAATGCCAGTAGCACTCCCCTTCCCAACAGATTGTGACAACCAAACTTTGCCAAAGTCCCCTGGGGGGCAAAATCACCCCCCAGTTGAGAACTGCTGCCATACAGCACTTCATCCTATGTAAATACCATCCTTTACTTACAGATCTGTGTCATTAGATGTATATGTTATTTATAGTTATTCTCTGTCATAAATAATGCTGGGA
>NW_027906587.1:0-234 GCF_054177405.1 Leptonychotes weddellii | reverse complement strand
CCTCGGGGGCCCGACGAGCGGAGCGTCAGACGTGCGTGAATCTGCCGCTGCAACGCTGTGTCTTTAAAAACACGTCTCACGGTCTAAATCATCAGTGGTCCGACCTGTCATTCAGCGGTCTCTGCGTCTGCGTCTTGCTCCTCTTCCACCCCCGCACCCCACTCCCCGTCTTCTCTGCTGCGTGACACGGCGGGGGAGCCGAGGGCCTCCCAGGGCCACAGTCCCCCGGGTTTG
>NW_027906586.1:0-234 GCF_054177405.1 Leptonychotes weddellii | reverse complement strand
CTAGTGGAGCAAAGCTTTGGCAGGGTTAGTGAGATGCCTTCAAAGTATACCAATGAATTTTCCAACCTGCTGTTTCAGATAAATGGTTTTCATTTTTCTGTTTGCTTGTGTTTGATAAGGTTACTGGATTGATTCAAGTTGTTTGCAACGCCTTGAAGGCAAAGGATGTTACAGCATCCAGTGTCCTCGTGATTCACTACTGCTTTTCTTTCTTTTTTTTTTTTTTGCCTTTAT
>NW_027906585.1:0-234 GCF_054177405.1 Leptonychotes weddellii | reverse complement strand
TTCTGAACTCTAGTTCTGACATCTTATTAATGTCTGTACTGTAGGTCCCTGGCAGTTGGTCCTGCCTCTGGTTCTTTTATTTGAGGTGATTTTTTCCATCTTGTCATTTTGTCCAGAGGAGAATAGATGAATGAGAGAACAAAATGCTAGCAGGGTAACAACTACCCCAGAAAAATATACACTAAACAAATCAGAAGAGTCCGGAAACCAGGGGAAAAGAAAGGGAAAGAAAGA
>NW_027906584.1:0-234 GCF_054177405.1 Leptonychotes weddellii | reverse complement strand
TTTTGTTTTGTTTTTTTTTTAAGTCACCTTGTCATTCCCTTCAGGTAGTTCCCCAGGTCTACAGGAGAAATCAGACTGCTAAAACTTATGGGGAAAGGTGAAGTGATTAGAGTCCACTCTAAAATTACACTGCATCACGTATGAAGCGGCCAACCAAACTAGATAAAACAACATCAGACTTCCATGTAACGTCCCTGCCTATCACTGAGTAGACGGACATCGTCAAGCTGGCCT
>NW_027906583.1:0-1470 GCF_054177405.1 Leptonychotes weddellii | reverse complement strand
TGCTACCTAGAGAAATCTACACATTTAATGCAATCCCTATCAAAATACCATCCACTTTTTTCAAAGAAATGGAACAAATAATCGTAAAATTTGTATGGAACCAGAAAAGACCCCAAATAGCCAGAGGAGTGTTGAAAAAGAAAAGCAAAGCGGGTAGCATCACAATTCCGGACTTCCAGCTCTATTACAAAGCTGTCATCATGAAGACGGTATGGTACTGGCACAAAAACAGACACATAGATCAGTGGAACAGAATAGAGAGCCCAGATATGGACCCTCAACTCTATGATCAACTAATCTTTGACAAAGCAGGAAAGAATATCCAATGAAAAAATATAGTCTCTTCAACAGATGGTGTTGGGAAAATTGGACAGCCACATGCAGAAGAATGAAACTGGACCATTTCCTTACACCACACACAAAAATAGACTCAAAATGGGTGACTTAAATGTGAGACAGGAATCCATGAAAATCCTAGAGGAGAACATAGGCAGCAACCTCTTCGACCTCAGCTGCAGCAATTTCTTCCTAGAAACATCGCCAAAGGCAAGGGAAGCAAGGCAAAATTGAACTATTGGGACTTCATCAAGTTAAAAAGCTTTTGCACAACACAGGAAATAGTCAACAAAACCAAAAGACAGCTGACAGAATGGGGGAAGATATTTGCAAATGACATATCAGATAAAGGGCTAGTATCTAAAATCTATAAAGAACTTCTCAAACTCAACACCTAAAGAACAAATAATCCAATCAAGAAATGGGCAGAAGACATGAACAGACATTTCTGCAAAGAAGACATCCAATTGGCCAACAGACACATGAAAAAGTGCTCAACATCACTCAGCATCAGGGAAATACAAATCAAAAGCTCAATGAGATACCACCTCACACCAGTCAGAATGGCTAAAATGAACAAGTCAGGAAATGACAGATGTTGGTGAGGATGTGGAGAAAGGGGGAACCCTCCTACAGTTTTGGTGGGAATGGAAGCTGGTACAGCCACTCTGGAAAAGTGTGGAGTTTCCTCAAGATGTTATGAATAGAACTATGCTATGACCCAGCAGTTGCACTACTGGGTATTTACCCCAAAGATACAAATGTAGTGATCAAGGGGGTACGTGCACCCCAATGTTTATAGCAGCAATGTCCACAAAAGCCAAACTATGGAAAGAGCCAAGATGTCCATCAACAGATGAATGGATAAAGATGTGAGATATATATATATCTCATATTATGCAGCCGTCAAAAAAACCCAAAATCTTGCCATTTGCAATGATGTGAATGGAACTAGAGGGTATTATCCTAAGCGAAATAAGTCAATCAGAGAAAGACAAATATCATATGATCTCACTGATATGAGGAATTTGAGAAACAAGACAGAGGGCCATGGGGAAGGGAGGAAAAAATGAATCAAGATGAAACCAGAGAGGGAGACAAACCATAAGAGACTCATAATCTCAGGAAACAAAC
>NW_027906582.1:0-234 GCF_054177405.1 Leptonychotes weddellii | reverse complement strand
CGCTTCGTTTTGCCTCTCCGTCTTCACTTCGGCCAGAATTTCTCCGGCGGAAGGAGGTTTTCTGGTCCCGCGTTCCGGGGCCGAGTGTCCCCTGCCGCCAGACTCTCACCTCCCTGGTGTTGGTCCCCTGCAGGCTGGAGGACCCTCTGGTGGGTTGAGCCCGACCTGGGTGTCCCCTGTCCCCTGACTCTCACTTCCCTGGCGTTGGTCCCCTGCAGGCTGGAGGACCCTCTG
>NW_027906581.1:0-234 GCF_054177405.1 Leptonychotes weddellii | reverse complement strand
GTCCTTTCAGTGAAAATGAGATTCCCATTTTCAACAACCAAATTAGTAAAAGACCATATGTTGTTGAAGATGGGAGTCACTCTCTTTTTTTTTTAATTTTTTTATTGTTATGTTAATCCCCATACATTACATCATTAGTTTTAGATGTAGTGTTCCATGATTCATTGTTTGTGCATAACACCCAGTGCTCCATGCAGAATGTGCCCTCCTCAATACCCACCACCAGGCTAACCC
>NW_027906580.1:0-234 GCF_054177405.1 Leptonychotes weddellii | reverse complement strand
GCACACTCCACTGACCGAGCCAGCCAGGCGCCCCATAAAGGTGGATTTTTAGAAAAATTGGTATTGGGTAAAATTAGATTCATATCTCACACCATACACTGAGTAAATTCCAAATGGATCAGAGATCTAAGTGTAAAAATTGAAACTGTAAAAGTGTTAGAAGGAAACACGGGGATACGGGAAGACTTAGGCAATAAAAGTTTGCTATTTAAAATGCATTAATATTTTTTCAGG
>NW_027906579.1:0-234 GCF_054177405.1 Leptonychotes weddellii | reverse complement strand
GCTCGGCAGGGAGCCTGCTTCTCCCTCTGCCTGCCGCTCCCCCAGCTTGTGTGCTCTCTCTCTCTGACAAATAAATAAATTAAAAAAATACACTGGATGGAATAAATAGTAGACTAGATGAAGCAGCAGAATGGATCAGTGACCTGGAGGACAGAGTAATGGAAGTTAATCAAACTGAGCAGGTGAGAGAAAAAAAAATTATGCAAAATGAGAATAGACTTAGATAACTCAATG
>NW_027906578.1:0-234 GCF_054177405.1 Leptonychotes weddellii | reverse complement strand
CCCCTCCAG
The DNA here is from genome assembly GCF_054177405.1 of Leptonychotes weddellii. Lineage (NCBI taxonomy): Eukaryota > Metazoa > Chordata > Mammalia > Carnivora > Phocidae > Leptonychotes > Leptonychotes weddellii. The sequence continues at coordinate 225 of NW_027906578.1, read as the reverse complement.
GACCAGCCTCACCCCCTCTCTCCAACCTCTCAATATCTATTGACTGCTATTTCAGCCGGAAACGATGTTCTTGTGCGTGCATGCGTGTGTGTGCATGTGTGTGCATGTACACATGTGTTGTGTGTGTGCATGTGTGTGTGGTCAGGCATTGAAGCTGGTTCAGTGTCCCTAATTCTTTTTTTTTTTTTTTTTTTTTGAGAGACAGAGCGAGTATGAGTTGGGGGG
>NW_027906577.1:0-234 GCF_054177405.1 Leptonychotes weddellii | reverse complement strand
GGTAACAGGCATTTAGCTCAAACCTTGTTGACTACGGCACAACTGTCTTCTGAAACTGGGTACAGAGGGAATGATGGAGGGCACGTTAAGTTTTTGCACCTCTGAATGTCAACTATTCATACTTCAATACTTCCAGAATTTTTCCAAGCTCTTGTAACTAAAAAGAAAAATAGCATAGTGGGAAAGCTGGGCACGCGTGCGGGCGGGGAATATACAGGACCTCTCGGCACTTTC
>NW_027906576.1:0-234 GCF_054177405.1 Leptonychotes weddellii | reverse complement strand
TGGTTGCTAGCTGTATGCTCACAAACTGGGATTTCTTTTTTTTTTTTTTAAAGATTTTTATTTATTTATTTGAGAGAGAGAGAATGAGAGACAGAGAGCATGAGAGGGAGGAGGGCAGAGGGAGAAGCAGACCCCCTGCCGAGCAGGGAGCCCGATGCGGGACTCGATCCCGGGACTCCAGGATCACGACCTGAGCCGAAGGCAGTCGCTTAACCGACTGAGCCACCCAGGCGC
>NW_027906575.1:0-234 GCF_054177405.1 Leptonychotes weddellii | reverse complement strand
GAAGCAGACTCCCCGCCGAGCAGGGGGCCCGATGTGAGACTCGATCCCGGGACTCCAGGATCATGACCCGAGCCGAAGGCAGTCACTCAACCAACTGAGCTACCCAGGCGCCCCCTCCCTCATATTCTTGGACACAACCCTCAAACTATCATAGTTGTGGAATTTAAATTCAGTAATCTTTAAGGAGCAAAATGATTAGTATTCTGTTTTTTTAAGATTTTATTTATTTATTTG
>NW_027906574.1:0-234 GCF_054177405.1 Leptonychotes weddellii | reverse complement strand
GCCCAATATAGTTTATTTTTAAATTAGCCATGTAAATTAATGGTTCATGCTTATGTATAGCCATTACGATTCTGAATTGAGCACTTCATCATTGAGAATTCATAATATAATATAAGTGCAAGGTATACATATATAGAGGTAAATATATTAAAAAAACCCAAAAAAACAAAAAGAAATAACTCAAGATAATACATGATTAAATACAAGGACCAATATTTATAGGCAATCAATAGG
>NW_027906573.1:0-234 GCF_054177405.1 Leptonychotes weddellii | reverse complement strand
TGAGCAGTTAGATAAGCTGCATACGAATGGTTCCATCTCCTCCCAAGCACAACACAACTAATCAGACAGTGAGGCAGGTATCACGAGCCCCAACCCCTGAGGAGGCCAGGGGCCAGCAAGGGAAGCCCGGCGGTCAAAGCCTGACTTTGCTCCAAAGGCCTCGGCAGCCTGAGCGAGGACAGCCGGGCTGACCGGCCCCAGGAGGCGGCGGCAGGCACGGGATGCCCAGGGATG
>NW_027906572.1:0-1470 GCF_054177405.1 Leptonychotes weddellii | reverse complement strand
TTACAGACCAGCAATGTTATGGGCCTGCTGTGATGAGCAGGACAGAAAGGAAAGTGGCAAAAAGCACCTGAAAGGAACGTTCATGAAAAGCATCAGTTTGCGTTTCGGATCAGAAAGACCATAATCACACCTAAAGACATCCGTTGCCTTCTTCTCAGATGGGGGTGCTCCAAGAACCAAGCAGCCCAACTGTGGTTAATTACCTGTCATTTTAACATTGGCACAATTGCTGGTTTTAACCAAACCAATGTTAAAAAGAAAAAGTAAAAATAGAGACTATTTTGACTTGGGATCTTGGATGGGATAGAGAGAGGAGGCTATTTGTGCAATCTCATTTTCATTCAAAGCAGCTCTTTGATGCCCTCCTGCAGAAGAAAGATTTAGGTAAACCAGCATGTGGGCCTGTGTAAACACTTGGATGAGAGAAGAAACAAAATCAGGATACGGACAAAGGGATAAGGTCTGTGGACTGCTGGTGATCTGCGAGGTGGAGAAATGTTCATGCCCAGCTGTCATGGTCCTAACGCCCCCTGGGGTGACTCGAGTTCATGGCTCTCTGCTAAATGGGGAAGGAATGTGAGGGAAAGTTAAGGGAATGTATAAAACAGACACCTCCAACAGGAAAGCCAGGAGGGCATTTTATTCTGGCTCCGTATGCATGAGGATTTCAGATACTGATTTCGGATGACAACCTAGGGTTGAGGAGGGGCAAGTTGATAAAATAAATGTCAGTCTGTGGTGGTGGTGGGGGAGGGCCCTACACAGGACCATGAGCAGGGATCTTGGATCGTGACAGGAGGACTTCATAAGATAGCAGATTGGAGTTCTAATCCCACTCAAGCACGATTTTCTGAAACCAGGATCCTCAGCATGGATTCCTCAACATGGAAGATTACACATAGCCACCAGGTGATAAATAGTATTTGGAAAGTCTTTATGAGCTGAGCTGATGTTACTGGAGCCTACATCAAGAATAGAAAAGCCTCATAACTGACTGGGGTAATTTCATTGTGTCAGTTGTGTTAGGCAGGTACCCATGATCACCGATGGGGGGCAGCTTTCAGAAACCTTGTTGAATCAACCTCTGACTTCACATCTTTAATGCCTTTCCATCTGTCATGCCAAATGGGACAATCCCATACAAATGGGCAACCTTGACAACCAACATGAGGACTGAAATAAGGTCGAACCATTTGCAAAAATTGCTCAGTTAAAGAAAAAAGGAGACAAGTCTCAAAACAAGGTCTAGTTCCAAAGACCCCACCCTTAATCTGAGCATTGTGCTCCCCACCTTGAATGGCAAGCCGGCAGAAGAAATTCTGGCAAGAAGAAAATTCTGACCCTAAGCCACAGGGAGCAGGACACTCTGCCCTGTTCCTAATGCAGCAGGGGATGAGGCTGAAGACGGGGCACTAACAGAGTGAACAGGGCAGGTCCTTACCGGTCAGCCTGAGCTTCTGATTCCCATGC
>NW_027906571.1:0-234 GCF_054177405.1 Leptonychotes weddellii | reverse complement strand
CTCTTTAAAACATACGTTAAAAAAATCTCAGAACTAAAAAGGTACAATACTTAAAATAAAATTATTGAATGAGACTGATGTCAGATAGAACGCTGCAAAGAAAAGAATCATTATATGTGAAGACCAGCAAATAGAAACTAATTTGATGCACAAATTATCTAATCTGAAACACAGAAAAAATGATTGAAAGAAATCAACAGAGCCACAATGACCTAGGGGATAATAACAGGAAGT
>NW_027906570.1:0-234 GCF_054177405.1 Leptonychotes weddellii | reverse complement strand
TCAAAAGGAATGAAATCTTGCCATTTGCAACAACATGGATGGAACTGGAGGGTGTTATGCTGAGAGAAATAAGTCCATCAGAGAAAGACATGTATCATATGATCTCAGTGATATGAGGAATTCTTAATCTCAGGAAAGAAACTGAGGGTTGTTGGAGTGGTGGGCGGTGGGAGGGATTGGGTGGCTGGGTGATAATCATTGAGGAGGGTTTGTGCTATGATAAGCGCTGTGAAT
>NW_027906569.1:0-234 GCF_054177405.1 Leptonychotes weddellii | reverse complement strand
TGATATCCCACATTAATAAAAGAAAGGATAAGAATCATATGATCCCTCTCAATAGATGCAGAAAAAGCGTTTGACAAAATAGAGCATCCATTTTTGATAAAAGCTCTCAACAAAGTAGGGATAGATGGAACATACCTCAACATCATAGAGGCCATATATGAAAGACTGACAACTAATACCATCCTCAATGGGAAAAAACAGAGCTTTTCCCCTACGGTCAGGAATAAGACAGGG
>NW_027906568.1:0-234 GCF_054177405.1 Leptonychotes weddellii | reverse complement strand
GCACACTCCACTGACCGAGCCAGCCAGGCGCCCCATAAAGGTGGATTTTTAGAAAAATTGGTATTGGGTAAAATTAGATTCATATCTCACACCATACACTGAGTAAATTCCAAATGGATCAGAGATCTAAGTGTAAAAATTGAAACTGTAAAAGTGTTAGAAGGAAACACGGGGATACGGGAAGACTTAGGCAATAAAAATTTGCTATTTAAAATGCATTAATATTTTTTCAGG
>NW_027906567.1:0-234 GCF_054177405.1 Leptonychotes weddellii | reverse complement strand
TAAGGGGCACAGGGAGTGGAAGTGGGACCCCGTGCATGAAACAAACAAGCCTGAGCCCAGCCAGGAGGCTTTCCACCCTACAAGCCTCTGAAGCTCTGCACACAGCAGGTCGGCCTCCAGGAGGGCAGGAAACCAGAGCCCACCAGCAGAGCCTTGCCTTCGGAAGCCACGTGAGGTTGTGGACAAGTCCCTGTGCCTCATTTCCCTTCTCTTTATGTTTTCATACATCAAATG
>NW_027906566.1:0-234 GCF_054177405.1 Leptonychotes weddellii | reverse complement strand
GGAAATCCTCTCTGGTGCTGATGGGGGAAGGGCCATGGAGGCCTGGCCAGAGGAGCTCCAGACATCAGCGGGGGTTAGGATCTTTGGGCGCTGGAAGCTTCTCCCTCTCAGTTTTCACATGGCTGGGAAATTTGGCTCTGCTCTATTTCCCTTCTGAAATGTTCGCCTCAGCAGTTTGAAGGCCAGGGGATGGGGAAACGTTCCCTGCTGGCTGCGAGCAGACTCTTTTCTGGC
>NW_027906565.1:0-234 GCF_054177405.1 Leptonychotes weddellii | reverse complement strand
ATTAGATGGCGAATGGCACAGCAGTTTTTTTTATCAAGAACAGAAAGAACCCTTCACTGGAGTCAGGAGTCCAAAGTTCCTGCTCGGCGCTGCTGCTCACTGGCTGTGTGATCTAGAACTTTCCAGCCAGCATCTCCTATCCCTATCATGGAGGAGCGTCTGCCTTCAGCTCAGGTCATGATCCCAGGGTCCTGGGATCAAGCCCGATCCCGGCTCAGTGGGGAGTCTGCTTCT
>NW_027906564.1:0-234 GCF_054177405.1 Leptonychotes weddellii | reverse complement strand
TGTTACTACAAGTTATAATTCCCACAGTGAACCCGTGTTAAATTATTGGCAAAGACAGTGTCGGTCTCAGGATACTTTCCCTCAAACAAAACAATCGCCTTCCCAGCGGCACCTGGGGTGGCTTTGGGGCCCCTGGGTGCCACACATGGAGGTCTCCCTACGCCAGCCATCCAGAGAACACCCCGTGAGACCGGGTCCCAAACCTGCCCTCCACGCCCCCTCCCTTCACTCGTG
>NW_027906563.1:0-234 GCF_054177405.1 Leptonychotes weddellii | reverse complement strand
GTGGCTGCCCCAGCTCCTGCCATCACATCTGCATGGCACTTAGCTGAAAGAGAGACCAGGGCAAAGGAAGTGTTGCCCACTACTTAGAAGAGCAACGAGAGGGGGGCACATTCCTTCCCCTTAGGTCCTGTCGGTCGAAACTCAGTCGCATGCCACATGAGAGAGTCCAGGAAGCGTCACCTGTAGCTGGGCTGCCACCAGCCCCCAGGTGTAAGGGGAAGTGGGAGCCTGGAG
>NW_027906562.1:0-234 GCF_054177405.1 Leptonychotes weddellii | reverse complement strand
TTCTGAACTCTAGTTCTGACATCTTATTAATGTCTGTACTGTAGGTCCCTGGCAGTTGGTCCTGCCTCTGGTTCTTTTATTTGAGGTGATTTTTTCCATCTTGTCATTTTGTCCAGAGGAGAATAGATGAATGAGAGAACAAAATGCTAGCAGGGTAACAACTACCCCAGAAAAATATACACTAAACAAATCAGAAGAGACCGGAAACCAGGGGAAAAGAAAGGGAAAGAAAGA
>NW_027906561.1:0-1470 GCF_054177405.1 Leptonychotes weddellii | reverse complement strand
AACAGTTAGAGCCTCCATTTTGGATTGCACCTCATTAATAGCCTTTTTGATTTTGACTTGGTTAGATTTTAGTTCTTTTATTTCTCCAGAAAGAGTTTCTCTAATGACTTCTGTGATTTTTTCAAGCCCAGCTAGTATCTTTAAAATCATCATTCTGAACTCTGGTTCCAACATCTTACTAATGTCTGTATTGATTAGGTCCCTGGCAGTTGGTACTGCCTCCTGTTCTTTTTGTTGAGGTGATTTTTTCCATCTTGTCATTTTGTCCAGAGGATAATAGATGAATGAGAGAACAAAATGCTAACAGGGTAACCACGTCCCCAGAAAATATACACTAAACTAATCAGAAAAGACCTGAAACCAGGGGAAAAGAAAGGGAAAGAAAGAAAAAAGGAAGAAAAAGAAATAGATAAAAACAAAACAAAAAGAATATGATCAAATATGATCAGACTGGTGTATAGATCAGTGCCACACACTAGATTTTGGGCATATTTTGGTCTGTTAGAAGACAGTGCCTCTCAAAATTTTAAAGAAAGAAAAACTTATATATGTACAAAAATAAGGGTTAATACGATGAAGGGATGGAATATGACTGTAAAGATGAAAATTATAAAAGATTTTATAAAAGGAATTGATAAGATAAGAAGTTGGTTGAAAAAAGAAGAGGATTTAAAAAAAAAAAGGAGGGAATGTGATCAGGCAGGAGACTAGAACAAAGCCATACAATAGAGATTTAAGGTATATTTTGATCTGTTAGAGGAAACTGTACCCCAAAATTTTAAAGAGAGACAACTTATATATATATATATACTAAAAATAAGGGTAACTACTATGAAGGGATAGAATGTGACCCTAAAAATGAAAAATAAAAAATATTTTTTAAAAAAGGGATTGATAAGATGTTGGTTGAAAAAGGGAAAAAGAAAAATTCAAAAAAAAAAGACAGTTAAAAAAAATTAACTTTGAAAGACTAAAGAACCATGGTCAAAAAGCCATGAATTCTATGTGCAGTGTTCCCCCAGCGCTGGCATTCTGCCATTCTCATTGATGGTAAACTTGGTCTTGGCTGGCTGTTCTTGCTGATCTTCTGGGGGAGGGGCCTGTTGCCATGGTTCCCAAATGTCTTTGCCAGAGGCAGAATTGCCCCACCCTTGCTGGGTCCCGGCTAAGTAATCTGCTCGGGTTTGCTCTCGGGAGCTTTTGTTCCCTGCGAGCTTTCCGTACAGCTTTGGAGGATAAGAGTGAAAATGGTGGCCTCCCAATCTCCACCCCAGAGGAGCTGAGAACTCGGGGCCCCACTCCTCTTTGTGCCCCCAAAGAAAAGCAGTCAATCACTCCAGTCTTCCTGGTCTCCAGCCACACTCCGGGCTCACCCAGCCTGTGACCCAGCGTTTCTATCTCCAGCATCCGACCCCGTGTGGAGTCTCCAAACCCAGCAGATCCCTGTGGTGTGCTCCTGAGCCGCTCCTC
>NW_027906560.1:0-234 GCF_054177405.1 Leptonychotes weddellii | reverse complement strand
CCTTTCGGCCATAGTGTCCTGGGCATAGTGGGGTTGAGGCCATTCCCACTGGTAGGGCCATCATTATCCTTGCGGCGTGTGATAAAGGTGCACCGGGAACAACTCCCTTATTGCCCAGAGTGTAAGAGCACAAATACCTGCAATTAGGAGGCCTAAAGCAGTTACCTCTCCCCATGTGGGGTCTCTTTATCTTGCTTTCTTTTTTTTTTTTTTTTAAAGATTTTATTTATTTAT
>NW_027906559.1:0-234 GCF_054177405.1 Leptonychotes weddellii | reverse complement strand
TTATTAGTAAGGATTTGCTCTAATATAATCCTACGGCAGGGAAGTGAAAATATTATTTTAAAATAAATAGGAGTTTGTTTAACTGTTATTTAGGAAAATATTTTCTTCTCATTCTCTGCATGACAACTTTAAATTGGTATATAATGTAGTTTAAGTAAATAAGGAATACCTCTTTGTATCATTTTTCTTGTTCAGGAGGCTTTGTTAGTGTTTAGTGTAAATGTATTGCTTGTT
>NW_027906558.1:0-234 GCF_054177405.1 Leptonychotes weddellii | reverse complement strand
TCAGACCAGTGATTGAAGCAAAGAAGAAAGGTGAAGAGAGCAAGAGTTGGCGATGCTAACAATGACTTCTAGAATTTAAGGATGATGAAGCTCCCCAGGTTCCTGCAACTTCTATTTCCTATCTGTGAACCATTGCAGTGTCTCACCTAAGAATGTTGTGTTGCTTAAGATATTGCAATTTAAGATAAAAGCAAGATGGCGGAGGAGTAGGAGACCTGGACTTTGTCTCCTCTC
>NW_027906557.1:0-234 GCF_054177405.1 Leptonychotes weddellii | reverse complement strand
GGAGTTTAACCAGTCACTCATGAAAGCAGCCCCACGTTTCCCAGAAATGGGTCTGTCGGGGTGTCCCTGCTGGGCTCATTCATTGGCGAAGAGCTGTCTGTAGGAAGCATGGCCTTGGCGTCGGGCTGCAATTGAGCCCAGCTGTCATGGTGCAATGGATTTCAGAGAAGGGCCCATTCTCGAGGCCGCCACAGCTCACGTGCACAGAGCGCTACGTGGTGGGCGTTTGTCTTT
>NW_027906556.1:0-234 GCF_054177405.1 Leptonychotes weddellii | reverse complement strand
GTCAAATTCGACGACGATCTGAAAGGACCTTGAGGATCTGAACGAAAGTCTCTGCTGCGGCCATGATGCAGCACACGACAGGTGCACACGGCAGAAGGTGGGACGTGGGAAGGACCAGCTGGCCAGAGGGTGCTACACTTCAGCTGCGAGGGGCAGTTTATCTTGAGGGCGCTGCCCCAGCAAGAAAATCAGGCATTTCAGGCAGATTGGCGAGTGTGTGATGAGCTCAGAGAG
>NW_027906555.1:0-234 GCF_054177405.1 Leptonychotes weddellii | reverse complement strand
GTCAAATTCGACGACGATCTGAAAGGACCTTGAGGATCTGAACGAAAGTCTCTGCTGCGGCCATGATGCAGCACACGACAGGTGCACACGGCAGAAGGTGGGACGTGGGAAGGACCAGCTGGCCAGAGGGTGCTACACTTCAGCTGCGAGGGGCAGTTTATCTTGAGGGCGCTGCCCCAGCAAGAAAATCAGGCATTTCGGGCAGATTGGCGAGTGTGTGATGAGCTCAGAGAG
>NW_027906554.1:0-234 GCF_054177405.1 Leptonychotes weddellii | reverse complement strand
TCACCCCTCCCCCCACATCACCCCCTCCCCCCGCGTCACCCCTCCCCCCCATGTCACCTGTGGCAGGGCTTTCCTGCCCCCTGCCCAGGGCGTCACACTTGGGGACTTACAGATGGCAGCGGCAGCCAGGCATTTCACGACAACCTCAGGGGGCTTGCAGCCTGAGTAGAAGGGCGCACAGACATACTCGGAGAAGCTGAGGCAGATGATGGCGAAGGATGTGGGCTTTATGAC
>NW_027906553.1:0-234 GCF_054177405.1 Leptonychotes weddellii | reverse complement strand
GACTGCAGGGGCACCTGGTGGCTCAGTCAGTTAAACGTCTGCCTTGGCTCAGGTCATGATCTCAGGGTCCTGGGATCGAGCCCCACACCACACCAGAGCTGCTCTGCAGGGGGTCTGCTTCTCCCTCTCTCTTGCCCCTTCCCCCACTCGTGCTCTCTCTCAAAAAAATAAATGGATAAAATCTAAAAAAAAAAAAAAAGAAGAAGAAGAAGAAATGAAATGACTGCTTATTTC
>NW_027906552.1:0-234 GCF_054177405.1 Leptonychotes weddellii | reverse complement strand
GTGGCTGCCCCAGCTCCTGCCATCACATCTGCATGGCACTTAGCTGAAAGAGAGACCAGGGCAAAGGAAGTGTTGCCCACTACTTAGAAGAGCAACGAGAGGGGGGCACATTCCTTCCCCTTAGGTCCTGTCGGTCGAAACTCAGTCGCATGCCACATGAGAGAGTCCAGGAAGCGTCACCTGTAGCTGGGCTGCCACCGGCCCCCAGGTGTAAGGGGAAGTGGGAGCCTGGAG
>NW_027906551.1:0-234 GCF_054177405.1 Leptonychotes weddellii | reverse complement strand
CCCAACCACTCCAGCAACCCTCATTTTGTTTCCTGAGATTAAGAATTCCTCATATCAGTGAGTGTGATGACCCTCTCTTCTAAGGAAGATGAAAGGTTTACCAACAGGGTGCTGTGGTTTGACAAGTGGGGATGTGGAGGGGAAAAGGCAAGCTTAGTATTGCAGCTCTCAATTGCCTCTCCCACCCAGGCAGTTCCCATCAGCTGGGGGCTGCAGAAGCAAGGTAGGGCCCGT
>NW_027906550.1:0-1471 GCF_054177405.1 Leptonychotes weddellii | reverse complement strand
ATTACAAAATATGTACAAAAAAAGTTCTAGAATAAGTGAGTTCAGCAAGATCACAAGATATAAGCATGCATGTATATCTATATGAACATGTGGACAACAAATTTCAAAATAAAATATAATTCACATTTACTTCCAGAAAAACACCGGTTACATGTAAATCTAACAAAACATATACAGGATGTTATATGCTACAAACTACGAAATATTGATGAAAGAAATCAAAGAAGGTCTAAACAAATGGAGAGATGTCCCCTATTCATGGATTGAAAGACACAATTGTATAGTAAAGATGTCAGCTCTCCCAAAATGGATATACAGGTTAAATGCAAATCCTGTCAAAATCTCAGGTTTTTTGTTAATATAGACAAGTTTATTTTAAAATTTATATAGAAAGGCAATAGAACTAGAATAGCTGGAAAAGGGTTTTTTTTTTTTTAAACCCACAACCCTGAAATCAAGACCTGAGCTGAGATCAAGAGTCAAACACTTAACCACCTGAGCCACCCCGGTACCCCTAGAACAGTTTTGAAAGAGAAAAATAAAGCTAGAGTAATCAGTCTACCACATATCAAGACTTATTATAGAGCCACAGTAACAATGGCTGGGTGGTATTGGTGAAGAAATGGGCACATACATCAATGAAACCCAGAAACAGATCCACAAATACATCCAAGTGATTTTCAACAAAGATGCCAAAGCAATTCAATGCAGGGAAGATAGCCTTTTCACAGAAGTGGTATTAGATTAAGTGTTTAGCCAGAAGTAAATAAATTAACCTCAACCTCAACCTCACACCTTATTCAAAAAATTAACTCAGAATGGATCATCACAGACTTAAGTGTAAAACACAAGGCAATTAAACTTTTTGGGAAAAAAATTGGGGGGGGGTGCTCTAGGACTAGACAAGGAGTTAGTTCTTAGAGTTGACATCAAAAACATGAACCCTGATTAACTTATTTCACTTAGTATAATACCCTCTAGTCTCCATAGTTTGGCTATTATGGACATTGCTGCTATAAACATTGGAGTGCAGGTGCCCCTTTGGATCACTACATTTGTTTTTTGTTGTTTTTTTTTTTTAAAGATTTTATTTATTTATTTATTTGACAGAGAGAGAGACAGTGAAAGAGGGAACACAAGCAGGGGGACTGGGAGAGGGAGAAGCAGGCTCCCCGCTGAGCAAGGAGCATGATGTGGGGCTCGATCCCAGGACCCTGGGATCATGACCTGAGCCAAAGGCAGACGCTTAACAACTGAGCCACCCAGGCACCCGGATCACTACATTTGTATCTTTGGGGTAAATACCCAGTAGTGCAATTGCTGGGTCATACGGTAGCTCTATTTTCAACTTTTTGAGGAACCTCCATACTGTTTTCCAGAGTGGCTGCACCAGCTTGCATTCCCACCAGCAGTGTCGGAGGGTTCCCCTTTCTCCGCATCCCCACCAACATCTGTCATTCCCTGACTTGTT
>NW_027906549.1:0-234 GCF_054177405.1 Leptonychotes weddellii | reverse complement strand
GGAAATCCTCTCTGGTGCTGATGGGGGAAGGGCCATGGAGGCCTGGCCAGAGGAGCTCCAGACATCAGCGGGGGTTAGGATCTTTGGGCGCTGGAAGCTTCTCCCTCTCAGTTTTCACATGGCTGGGAAATTTGGCTCTGCTCTATTTCCCTTCTGAAATGTTCGCCTCAGCAGTTTGAAGGCCAGGGGATGGGGAAACATTCCCTGCTGGCTGCGAGCAGACTCTTTTCTGGC
>NW_027906548.1:0-234 GCF_054177405.1 Leptonychotes weddellii | reverse complement strand
GTATACTCTATTATGCAATTATCCATATCTGAGTCTCCCTAAATTTGTCTACATGTGTATTTTATGAATTAAAGTGTAATTACTGCTCTCCCCCAAGTTATAGTGAAGGCAGCTGTAAAGTACGATAGCTTTACCGTAAGTATGCAAACGGAAGTCTTTAATGTACTCGGCTTGCAATTAAACTTTGTCACATTTTACCAGCAAAGATCCCAAATTATCTCCAATCCCCAGCCC
>NW_027906547.1:0-234 GCF_054177405.1 Leptonychotes weddellii | reverse complement strand
GGAGCTGTGGGTGGAAGACGGTGCAGACTCACCACGCCCATCCATATGTACCAGTGCATGGTGGTTAGAGTCTATCGTGAACTGAGAATCTGAATGGTGGCTTGCGTGTGTATAAGGACATGCGCACATGTACAAAACTGATCAGATGTTGGCAGGGGTGGTCAGTGTCCCAGAGGGGTTACCAGTGTGAGCTCTGAAGCCCACCCTCCTGCTGGGAGTCCCAACTCAAACACG
>NW_027906546.1:0-234 GCF_054177405.1 Leptonychotes weddellii | reverse complement strand
ATTTTCCTCCTCTAAGCCAAAAAACAAAACAAAACAACAACAACGCATACTTATTCATTCATTCAACCCTCAGTAAATTTTATTGGGTACTAAATATGTGCAAGAAACTCTTCTAGGAACTGGATGTACACTATGAACAAGACAGAGTCCCTGCTCTAGTGGAAATTGCATTCAAGTGAGGGTACACAGAAAAAAAAAAGAAAAAACAAGTACATAATGTTAGTGGTGATAAGT
>NW_027906545.1:0-234 GCF_054177405.1 Leptonychotes weddellii | reverse complement strand
GTCAATGGAGGCCAAAGCCAATGAGAATCTGTTACGAGTCTCAAGACACAAAGCTGAGCCTAAGAAAAACAAAATTAGTATCAATTTCAAACGTAACCTCCAGGCTCACAGAATGAGGCAGCTTTGATTACACAAAAGCAAAAACAGTTAAGTCAGGTTTTACAAATGACAAAGTGACTTTGTAGGACATCTAGAAAATTTATCACATCCCACAGGGCCCCTTGCAAGCTCACT
>NW_027906544.1:0-234 GCF_054177405.1 Leptonychotes weddellii | reverse complement strand
GCCTGGGTGGCTCAGTCGTTAAGCGTCTGCCTTCGGCTCAGGTCATGGTCCCAGGGTCCTGGGATCGAGCCCCACATCGGGCTCCCTGCTCGGCAGGAAGCCTGCTTCTCCCTCTCCCACTCCCGCTGCTTGTGTTCCCTCTCTCGCTGTATCTCTCTCTGTCAAATAAATAAAAAATCTTTAAAAAAAAAAAAAAAATTTTACTTTTCCTTTATATTCACGAGTTCTCATTTT
>NW_027906543.1:0-234 GCF_054177405.1 Leptonychotes weddellii | reverse complement strand
TCACGGGATCAGCTGCATGGACACGGGCTCAGCTATGTAGATGGGCGTGGACACGGGCTCAGCTGCGTGGTCACGGGATCAGCTGTAGGGACACAGGCTCAGCTGCATAGTCACGGGATCAGCTGCAGGGACGTGGGCTCAGCTGCGTGGTCATGGGCTCAGCTGCATGGACAAGGGCTCAGCTGTGTAGATGGGCATGGACACGGGCTCAGCTGCGTGGTCAAGGGCTCAGCT
>NW_027906542.1:0-234 GCF_054177405.1 Leptonychotes weddellii | reverse complement strand
TGTCTGGTTTAGACAATAAATTTTATGGTCACCCTAGTTTTGAGAGGTGCCTCATCAGTTTTATTCCCAGAAATTAAGTTCCTTGCTGTGCAAAACACATGCTACTTTTTTTATTTTACATTTTTAAAAATTTTATTAGGTTGTGTTAATCACCATACATTACATCATTAGTTTTTGATGTAGTGTTCCATGATTCATTGTTTGCGTATAACACCCAGTGCTCCATTCAGTACG
>NW_027906541.1:0-234 GCF_054177405.1 Leptonychotes weddellii | reverse complement strand
GGTAACAGGCATTTAGCTCAAACCTTGTTGACTACGGCACAACTGTCTTCTGAAACTGGGTACAGAGGGAATGATGGAGGGCACGTTAAGTTTTTGCACCTCTGAATGTCAACTATTCATACTTCAATACTTCCAGAATTTTTCCAAGCTCTTGTAACTAAAAAGAAAAATAGCATAGTGGGAAAGCTGGGCACGCGTGGGGGCGGGGAATATACAGGACCTCTCGGCACTTTC
>NW_027906540.1:0-234 GCF_054177405.1 Leptonychotes weddellii | reverse complement strand
GAGTACAAATCGTGGGGGAATGAGCGACATTCATCATGGCCTGTTGCCTCCAAGAACGGGTGACCCCTGCATGGGCTCAGAGACGTCACTCCTCCATGCACAAGGAGCAAGTGCATGGAGGCTGAGCTGGCCTCAGTGCGTGGAGGCTGAACTGGCCTCAGTGCGTGGAGGCTGAGCTGGCCTCAGTGAGTGGAGGCTGAGCTGGCCTCAGTGCATGGAGGCTGAGCTGGCCTC
>NW_027906539.1:0-1471 GCF_054177405.1 Leptonychotes weddellii | reverse complement strand
CCCAGGATCGAGTCCCGCATCGGGCTCCCTGCTCAGTGGGAAGTCTGCTTCTCCCTCTGCTCCAAACTCCCCACTCTCCTACTCTCTCTCAAATAAATAAAATCTTTAAAAAATAAAATCTGTTTAAAAAAAGGGGTGCCTGGGGCGCCTGAGTGGCTCAGTTGGTTAAGTGACTGCCTTCGTTCGGCTCCGGTCATGATCCTGGAGTCCCAGGATCGAGTCCCACATCGGGCTCCCTGCTCAGCAGGGGGTCTGCCTCTCCCTCTGCCCTCTTCCCTCTCGTGCTCTCTGTCTCTCATTCTCTCTCTCTCAAATAAATAAATAAATAAAATCTTTTAAAAATAAATAAATAAATAAAATTTAAAAAGGGGTGCCTGGGTGACTCTTGGTTTCGGCTCAGGTCATGATCTCAGGGTCGTGAGATCGAGCCCCACATCAGTCTCCACATCAGCGTGGAGTCCGCTTCAGATTCTCCCTCACCCCTCGAGCTCTATCTCTCTCTAAAATAAATAAGTAAAATCTTAAAAAAAAAAAAAATAGGGGCACCTGGCCCTCTCAGTCAGTAGAGCATGTTACTTTTAATCTCAGGGTCATGAGTTCAAACCCCACATTGGGCATGGAGCCTACTTTAAAAAAAAAAAAAAATTGTTTTTTAGTTAAAAAAGAAAAAGGCCTGTCAAGCCAGAAAAAAGAATGAGGAAGACCTCCATGGGCAGATTTGGAGTGATCTTGAGGAGAGAGAAAATGAAAAGGGCAAGGTGCAGAACACTGCATGTAATATGATGCCTTTTATGAAGAAAAGGGAACACAAAAATAAGAGAAAAGAGATAAAAGAATAAAATCTAAGAAATTAAGAAAATTCTCTAATGTTAAATTTGAATTGGAAACATCAATATGAACTCATGATTCAAAAAAAAATTTCCAGGGCGCCTGGGTGGCTCAGTTGGTTAAGCGACTGCCTTCGCTCAGGTCATGGTCCTGGAGTCCCGGGATCGAGTCCCGCATCGGGCTCCCTGCTCGGCGGGGGGTCTGCTTCTCCGTCTGACCCTCTTCCCTCTCGTGCTCTCTGTCTCTCATTCTCTCCCTCTCGGATAAATAAATAAAATCTTAAAAAAAAAAAAAAAAAAAAAAAATTTCCAGGCGCCTGGGTGGCTCAGTCTTAGTTAAGCGACTGCCTTCGGCTCAGGTCATGGTCCCAGGGTCCTGGGTTCCAGCCCCACGTCAGGCTCCCTGCTCAGCGGGAAGCCTGCTTCTCCCTCTCCCACTCCCCCTGCTTGTGTTCCCTCTCTCGCTGTCTCTATTAAATAAATAATAAATTTTTTAAAATAAAAAAAATATTTATTTCAGAGGGAGAGTTCAAGCAAGAGCACAAGCAGAGGGGAGCGGGAGAAGCAGACTCCCCGCTGAGCAGGGAGCCCGAAGCGGGGCTGGATCCCAGGACCCTAGGACCATGACCTGAGCCGAAGGCAGG
>NW_027906538.1:0-234 GCF_054177405.1 Leptonychotes weddellii | reverse complement strand
GAAATAATCATTGCTGTGTTGTTCTAACATGACTTTCAATTTCCTTCATTTTTTCTACATTTTGTTGAAGGATCTAGATTCTTCTATAAGGAAGAGATATACTCCCCCCCCATTTATTTATTTAATTGTTTATTTATACCAGTATGGACTCAACCATATTTATTTTATTTGGCTATAATTCACAGATTCTTTTTTTTTTTTATTCTTATGTTAATCCCCATACATTACATCATT
>NW_027906537.1:0-234 GCF_054177405.1 Leptonychotes weddellii | reverse complement strand
TGAGTTACTGGTTAAATATCTCATCCTCAAAGGGCTCTCTTGGGGTCTCTCACGAATGCTAGAGATGTTGGAAACCACCTCTGTTGACTCAAGATGGCCAATGATGTACTCAATGAAGACTCATCTACTATACCTGGACTGTATCTACACAGGTTAACTTATTTAAGAGGAAAAGTTAGGTTTAAATATTGTATGAAAATTTTTTTTATTTTTTATGTTAATCACCATACATTA
>NW_027906536.1:0-234 GCF_054177405.1 Leptonychotes weddellii | reverse complement strand
TTGTGGGGTGCAGCTGCACACCGGCGTCCTTATGAGGAGAGGGAAATCTGGACACAGAGAAACACACAGGGAGAACTCCATAAGCAGATGGAGGCAGAGATTGGAGTTACACAGCTGCAAGTCAAGGATGACAGGTGACATCAGAAGCTGGTAAAGCATGGAAGAAATTCTCCACTAGACCCTTTAAGAGAGAATGGCCCAGCCAACACCTTACTTTTGGACTTCCAACCTCCA
>NW_027906535.1:0-234 GCF_054177405.1 Leptonychotes weddellii | reverse complement strand
GCTCGGCAGGGAGCCTGCTTCTCCCTCTGCCTGCCGCTCCCCCAGCTTGTGTGCTCTCTCTCTCTGACAAATAAATAAATTAAAAAAATACACTGGATGGAATAAATAGTAGACTAGATGAAGCAGCAGAATGGATCAGTGACCTGGAGGACAGAGTAATGGAAGTTAATCAAACTGAGCAGGTGAGAGAAAAAAAAATAATGCAAAATGAGAATAGACTTAGATAACTCAATG
>NW_027906534.1:0-234 GCF_054177405.1 Leptonychotes weddellii | reverse complement strand
TTCTTTTCAAATTAGTATTTTTTGGTTTTGGGGGATAAATATCCAGCAGTGAATTATTAGATCATATGATAGTTCTATTTTTAATTTTTTGAGGAACTTCATACTGTTTTCCACAGTGGCTATACCAATTTACAGTCTTACCAACATTGTACGTGGGTTCCCATTTCTCTGCATCCTTGCCAACACCTGTTATTTCTTACCGTTTTTATTCTAGCCAGGTGATATCTCATTGTG
>NW_027906533.1:0-234 GCF_054177405.1 Leptonychotes weddellii | reverse complement strand
CACCCAGGTGCCAGTGGCCCCCGAGGTGTGGTCCGCAGAGTCCCTGGCCCTGGCGTGCACCTTGCATCTCATCTGCCTGTCGGATACCTGCTTGTCCTCAAGCCTTAGGTCAGGTATTCATTTTCTCTGGGAAGTCATTCCTGTGCCCTCCTCCCCAAGGAGAATGGGCCCCTGTCTCTTTGCCATACATACCACTGTCCCCTGCACATATTTCATCTGTGACCTAGCCTTTTT
>NW_027906532.1:0-234 GCF_054177405.1 Leptonychotes weddellii | reverse complement strand
TTTGGCTATTGTGAACATTGCTGCTATAAACATCAGGGTGCACGTACCCCTTCGGATCCCTACTTTTGTATCTTTGGGGTAAATACCCAGTAGTGCAGTTGCTGGATCATATGGTAGCTCTATTTGAATGAAACATTTTCTATGTTCACAGTCTAGTCCTAGCTTTCTGTTATCTTTCTTTAAGCTGCAGTTGCCCACAGTGATAACTTTATTCAAATCTATTCTTCATTGGCC
>NW_027906531.1:0-234 GCF_054177405.1 Leptonychotes weddellii | reverse complement strand
GCGCCTGGGTGGCTCAGTTGGTTAAGCGACTGCCTTCGGCTCAGGTCATGATCCTGGAGTCCCTGGATCGAGTCCCACATCGGGCTTCCTGCTCGGCAGGGAGTCTGCTTCGTCCTCTGACCCTATCCCCTCTCAGGTGTTCTCTCTCTCTCATTCTCTCTCTCTCAAATAAATAAATAAAATCTTTAAAAAAAAAAAACTAGAGAAACAGTCCAGGTTTTCAAGGCCTTCCCT
>NW_027906530.1:0-234 GCF_054177405.1 Leptonychotes weddellii | reverse complement strand
GAAAGAAGCTCCCTGGGTGATTCCAAGATCACCGAGCCTCCCCTCCCCGAGGCTGGAGATGTTCCCCTGCCTGTGTGAGCCTGGACAGGTCACTTATCCCTCGGAGCCTCTGTGAGCAGAGTCCTGTGGCCTGGGAGGGTTGCTGTGAGAATCCGGCAGGATCGGAGGTGGGCCAGGGCTGGGACTCCGAGTGTAGTACCTGTGTGAGGGCTTCTGAGTAATTTCTCCAAGGAG
>NW_027906529.1:0-234 GCF_054177405.1 Leptonychotes weddellii | reverse complement strand
TTTAAAAAGGGAAATACTGTGAATAGTATAGTAACTCATTTATTCTTAGTTTGAGGATTTACTTACATTTAATACAAAATTATCTTCAGTTTCAAAATGTAGATTAAAGCAATTCCAAAATTTTTTAGATTCTGCTCACACTTTGTGTGGGTTATAATGATGGATTCTAATTAATATTTAAAATGTGAAAACACACCTCAAAACAATTTAAAAACATGCTCTATGTAAAGAGCA
>NW_027906528.1:0-1471 GCF_054177405.1 Leptonychotes weddellii | reverse complement strand
TTGTGTAAAACAATTTTTCTGGAAGGATACACAAAAAATCTTAATGGGGATAAACTGGGAGAAAGGGAGGTTGAGACCTACTTTTCATTCTGTACTTTGTCATGGTCTTTCTGTGCTGTCTGGTTGTTTTAAAACATGTGAATGTATTTTTGTTGTTGTTGATTTAGAAAAAGAAAGAAAAATGCCACTTTTCTAGCCACTCCAGATGCACAAGCTCTTTCCTGCTTTGGTGCTCGCCATAAAAATTACAAGAGCCTTCGGGCTCCTGGGGGGCTCAGTCGGTGAAGCGTCTGCCTTCGGCTCAGGGCATGATCCCGGGGTCCTGGGATCCAGTCCAACGTCAGGCTCCCTTGCTCAGCAGGGAGTCTGCTTCTCCCTCTGCCCCTCACCTGGCTCGTGCTCTCTCTCTCAAATAAATAAAGAAAATCTTTATTTTATTTTTATTTTTTATAAATAAAATCTTTTAAAAAATATTTATAAAAAAATTAGAAGAGCCTGGGGTGCCTGGGTGGCTCAGTTAGTTAAGCGGCTGCCTTTGGCTCGGGTCATGATCCCGGGGTCCTGGGATTGAGCCCCGCATCGAGCTCCCTGCTCGGCGGAGAGCCTGCTTCTCCCTCTCCCTCTGCCTGCTGCTCCCCCTGCTTGTGCTCTCTCTCTCTGTGTGTCAAATAAATAAGCAAAATCTTTAAAAAAACTTACAAGAGCCTCAGTTGAAAGGGACTTCAGGATCATTCACCTCACAGCCTGGTCCAAGTCCCTCCCGGTGAGCAGACCCCGAGACACCGACCACAACGGGCTGGACCCGGGGCTGCTAGAGGAGAGCTCAGCCCAGGCCTTGGCAAAGTCCCTAAAAGCTGACAGGACCTCTTGGAGTATCTCCACCAGGCGGAGGTGTGACCCTCTCTGCAGCCTGTTTCATTACTGGCCGACCCTAAAGTATGCCTCTCAGGACTTCTCAATTGTTCTAGGCAACAAAGAAAAGTAATTTCCTCTTGAAAAATGAATCAATGAGGAAACTCTGTGCTTTTATTTCAGATTTGCTTCTGATTAGCCTTGTGACCTGGGCGAAGAGCTCAACCCTCCGGACCTTTTCCTGCCCACAAAAGGCAGCCTCTGCCCGTAAAATCCAGGCTTCCGCCCAGAACTGATCTCTGAAGTGCTAGATCTGTCCTGGTCTTCCGCTCAACTTCTACACAGCTAACGGGAATTTCTGTTGGACAAGATGGATTTCAACATATCAGCCTCAAGAACCCTAATCTTTACATCCTGTTGGGGGTACGGCTCTGGCCCACTCTTCTAAGAAAATTGCTCATTCACAGACATCCGTCTTAATTTCACAAACTGACCAACCCAGCCTTCGGTGTCTCCCTAAAATCTAAGAAGATGGTCTCTATTTCCTTAGGCACATCCCCCATGCGCTTCTTTCAAATAATTCCAGAAATGAGACGCTTCTCTTGTATAGATTGCTATC
>NW_027906527.1:0-234 GCF_054177405.1 Leptonychotes weddellii | reverse complement strand
TAACTACTAAAGGATTGATCTAAGGGGAAAGGCTATTATTATATTTCCAGAGGAGGAAGCAAATAGATCACCTGTAGTTTTATTAAGTAGACACCTGATATATGGATAACTCTGAAATGACGTTTCCATTTCTCCTGGTTAAATGGTGTTATGCATGTATAATGCAGCTTCTGAATGCGGATCCCAGAATACACGTGGACAGCAATGTTTGCTGCCATTTGGTAAGTGTTTATT
>NW_027906526.1:0-234 GCF_054177405.1 Leptonychotes weddellii | reverse complement strand
CCTCGGGGGCCCGACGAGCGGAGCGTCAGACGTGCGTGAATCTGCCGCTGCAACGCTGTGTCTTTAAAAACACGTCTCACGGTCTAAATCATCAGTGGTCCGACCTGTCATTCAGCGGTCTCTGCGTCTGCGTCTTGCTCCTCTTCCACCCCCGCACCCCACTCCCCGTCTTCTCTGCTGCGTGACACGGCGGGGGAGCTGAGGGCCTCCCAGGGCCACAGTCCCCCGGGTTTG
>NW_027906525.1:0-234 GCF_054177405.1 Leptonychotes weddellii | reverse complement strand
GCCAGATCATTTCTTCTAGGTCATCTAATTTGCTCTCATACAAATGTTCCTGATATTGTTTTTTGTTTTTTTTTTTTAATTCTTATGTTAATCCCCATACATTACATCATTAGTTCTAGAAGAAGTGTTCCATGATTCATTGTTTGTGCATAACACCCAGTGCTCCATGCAGAATGTGCCCTCCTCAATACCCACCACCCGGCCCACCCCTCGGGGGGGGGGGGGGGGGGGGGG
>NW_027906524.1:0-234 GCF_054177405.1 Leptonychotes weddellii | reverse complement strand
TGAGTTAGTAGGTGTTCAGAATGGTTTGATCCCTATCCAGCTGAATTCCTGAGAGGAGACGAAATCCAGGTCTCCTACTCCTCCGCCATCTTGCTCCGCCCCCCATGAAGTATGTCTTGAAGTGTGTCCTCATATGAGGCCCAAAGAGGCTAACAGTACCCAGTGACATTAATTTCTAATTTCTTGCATCCTATAAGTGAGTCCACTAATATTCAAGTTCTGCAGCAGGATAGC
>NW_027906523.1:0-234 GCF_054177405.1 Leptonychotes weddellii | reverse complement strand
GCGTTCATACACACGTACCTGCTCTCCCTCACTGCTGTTCTTAAAGATCTAAAGAGAGACCGCTTCTGTAAAAAGACAGGTCACTAACGGACACCTACACTGGTGGGATGTTAACAGCTACTGAAAATATCATCTGCTTCGAGGCGCCTGGGTGGCTCAGTCGTTGGGCGTCTGCCTTCCGCTCAGGTCATGATCTCAGAGTCCTGGGATCCAGCCCCATGTCGGGTTCCTTGC
>NW_027906522.1:0-234 GCF_054177405.1 Leptonychotes weddellii | reverse complement strand
CATCAAAATACCATCCACTTTTTTCAAAGAAATGGAACAAATCATCCTAAAATTTGTATGGAACCAGAAAAGACCCCGCATAGCCAGAGGAATGTTGAAAAAGAAAAGCAAAGCCGGCGGCATCACAATTCCGGACTTCAAGCTCTATTACAAAGCTGTCATCATCAAGACAGCATGGTACTGGCACAAAAACAGACACATAGATCAATGGAACAGAATAGAGAGCCCAGAAAT
>NW_027906521.1:0-234 GCF_054177405.1 Leptonychotes weddellii | reverse complement strand
TCTATTTTCCTCCTCTAAGCCAAAAAAAAAAAAAAAACAACAACGCATACTTATTCATTCATTCAACCCTCAGTAAATTTTATTGGGTACTAAATATGTGCAAGAAACTCTTCTAGGAACTGGATGTACACTATGAACAAGACAGAGTCCCTGCTCTAGTGGAAATTGCATTCAAGTGAGGGTACACAGAAAAAAAAAAGAAAAAACAAGTACATAATGTTAGTGGTGATAAGT
>NW_027906520.1:0-234 GCF_054177405.1 Leptonychotes weddellii | reverse complement strand
ATGTATGGTGATTAACATATCAATAAAAAAATTTTAAAAAAGATGTCACATCAGACACAGTACCTGATGTCTGCTAAAATTCCTATCTTTGCTCCTCTGTATGTAATATATCTCTTTTCTTTGGCTAACTACAAGATTTTCTCTTTATCTTTGGTTTTCTGCAGTTTCAAATGATGTATTCAGGAGTGTGTGTGTGTGTGTGTGTATTTCTTCTTAGGGTTCTCTCAGATTCTT
>NW_027906519.1:0-234 GCF_054177405.1 Leptonychotes weddellii | reverse complement strand
CACAAGCACCGACTCTGGGCGGGCAGGCAGCCCTGGCTCTCACACAGGGGCCTTGGCAAGGCCACCACACATCTCCGAGTCACGAGTCACGGGGCCCCACTCAGGGCCACCTCCTGTGGAGGACGGACGGCCACTGACTCTCCTCCAGTGTGGGAGTCCCCATCTATCTGGGTCAACAGGCCAGGCTGTCCAGGTTCACAGCCCTTGCTGGAACAGGTCCGTTCAGAGATGTGT
>NW_027906518.1:0-234 GCF_054177405.1 Leptonychotes weddellii | reverse complement strand
CCTACCCCCCTCCCTTCTAAAACCCTGTTTGTTTTCCGGAGTCCATAGTCTCTCATGGTTCATCTCCCCCTCTGATCCCCCCTTCATTTTTCCCTTTCTTCTCCTACTGTCCTCCATGCTATTCCTTATGTTCCACAAATAAGTGAAACCATATGATAATTGACTTTCTCTGCTTGACTTATTTCACTTAGCATAATCTCCTCCAGTCCCATCCATGTTGATGTAAAAGTTGGG
>NW_027906517.1:0-1471 GCF_054177405.1 Leptonychotes weddellii | reverse complement strand
CCTCAGTTTGTTTCCTGAGATTAAGAATTCCTCATACCAGAGAGGTCATATGATACATGTCTTTCTCTGATTGACTTATTTCGCTCAGCATAACACCCTCCAGTTCCATCCACGTCATTGCAAATGGCAAGATCTCATTCCTTTTGATGGCTGCATAATATTCCATTGTATATATATACCACATCTTCTTTATCCATTCATCTGTCGATGGACATCTTGGCTCTTTCCACAGTTTGGCTATTGTGGACATTGCTGCTTATAAACATTGGGGTGCACGTACCCCTTCGGATCCCTACATTTGTAGTGGGGGTATTTCCTAAGCCAGGCACTGTGTGGTGAGTTGACCATTCAGTGATGAAGAACAAACATGCTTTCTGTCTTCATGGAGCTTGTGTTTTCTCCTGAGGATGAGTCAGAACTATTAAAAATGATT
This sequence comes from Leptonychotes weddellii, assembly GCF_054177405.1. Classification (NCBI taxonomy): domain Eukaryota; kingdom Metazoa; phylum Chordata; class Mammalia; order Carnivora; family Phocidae; genus Leptonychotes; species Leptonychotes weddellii. The sequence goes on along the minus strand of NW_027906517.1, from coordinate 1,038 downwards.
TAAAGAAAACATTTAGGTGACACAAAACACCTTATTTAACACTTCATGAAGTGGGCAGTCTCTATTCCGAAGGCTCTAGGGAAGAGCAGAATGGGGTGCAAGGCAGCAAGCATTTATAGGATAAAGAATAAGGAGCAAGGAAGAGAAAAACAGAAACGATGAAGGAATAAAGAAGTAAGTGTGGAGCTCAGAATTGCCTTGGTGTTTGGGGATTGACTGACTGGATCTACTGTGTTTCTGGTCAAGCAGAACATCTACAAGGACACAAAAGTTATCTCAGTTTTGGTTTGCTGACGTGGCACCCTGGACAGGGTCGGCTCCATCTTGGATCTTGAAATTTATTTCAAGTGAACCAAAGAGGCTTATTCAGCCATGTGTACCTTGGAATAGGGTCAGATTGAGAAGTATTTTAGTCTGCATAGCTGTCTCATATTTAGATATGCTCATAGAGACAAGTTTAAACATAACAGACTTACCTATAAATCTTTAATTTTTAGATAGTAGACCACATAAATCAAGAATCTACAGATGTCAGGTTTTTAGGAGGTAAAAAAATTCTTTTTGGCTTATCTTTGTCTCCCATTTAAGAACAACTACTTTCTTCAATAAAAATGAGACAGATGATAATTAAAAATGATTTCCCAGGCTGACACACTTATCTACCAATAATGCTGTCCCCGCAACCTACAAGCCCTTGAGGATGGGGTAGGATGTAGGATAAAAAACTCAGAACTCTTTAATCACTGGAATTTTGGGGCACCTGCGTGGCTCGGTTAAGCGTCTGCCTTTGGCTCAGGTCATGATCCCAAGGACCTGGGATCGAGTCCCTCATCAAGCTCCCTGCTCACTGGGGAGTCTGCTTCTCTCTCTCCCTCTCCCTCTGTATGTATGCCTTCTCTCTCTCTCTCTTTAGCTCTCACTCTCTCTCAAATAAATAAATAAAATCTTAAAAAAATCACTGGAATTTTTGTCGGTTTGAGAACAGTAGTTTATAGCATTACTGAGAATTCTTAGGAACTTCATCACCACATTAAGATA
>NW_027906516.1:0-12879 GCF_054177405.1 Leptonychotes weddellii | reverse complement strand
ACAGCATTAAAAAAAAAAAAAGATTTTATTTATTTATTTGACAGAGAGATAGAGCCAGAGAGCACAAGCAGGGGGAGCAGCAGAGGGAGAGGGAGAAGCAGGCTCCCCACTGAGCAGAGAGCCCTACGCGGGACTCGATCCCAGGACTCTGGGATCATGACCCGAGCCAGAGGCAGACACTTAACCATCTGAGCCACCTGGGTGCCCCCCCAATCCAGTTATTTTAAAACACAAATTTAAATTATGACAAACATCATTCGTGCAAGAGAGTATGCACCATCTATACACAATTCTAAAGGTAATATGGAAACAAAAATCTGTGTTTCATCTCCCAGGTTCACTTACTCAACCCTACTGGTCCCTCAGAAGCCCTCTCTGTACCCCTCCCTGGTCACATCTCCGTGACCTCTATTCTGAATCATGTAAAGGATTCTCTCGTTTCTTCTTTATAGTTTTCCCGTATATGTATGCATCCCCATACACTATAGAGCTTGGCGGTGCCTGGTTGGGGAGCCATATACAAATGATGTCACGCCTCAGTTCTCTTTTCTGTGACCTGCTTCTCTCAGTATATTTTGAAGAGTCATCCACGTTGCTGCAGGTAGCTGTGGTTCATTCATTTTTGCTCCTATGGTCAGAGCACATTCTGGTTGTATAGGGCTTGAAGTTTATACCATTTAGTGGGTCCTTTTAAAGATATATAAAATTAGAATACAATATTAGGTAAAAATTAATTTATATTTAGAATGAGAAAGGAATTCACAACAATGACAATTTTTTTAAAAGCTGATAAATAGCATAAGCATCATACACTTCAGAAATGTATTTTTACTAATCATCTGAGCCACACTGCTGGTGTCCCTCTCAGGCCTCACAAGGGACTTTGGGACTCCTCACAGGGCCTCGCCAGGGGTTTTGGCAAGGAAGGGACCTTTTGGTGAGGTCACCTGCCCAGGGAATCCATCTCAGGCTGTGGTCTGTTCCACTAGAGGAAAAGGCCACAGTTTGTCTCTGTTCTCCTGGCGATAGAATATTCCTGAAGATGTCCATGTCCTCATCCCTGAACACCGTGTATGTATTCTGTTACGTAGCAAGGAGGAAGTAAGGTTGCAGATGGAGCTAAGGTTGCTGATCTTGAGATGGAAATTAGCCGGATTATCCATCATTGCAGCTTTTAAGATGGAAAGAGCCCACAAGCCTCCGAGTTTGGAACAATTTTTTTCTTTTCTCCCTTCCTCCCATCTTCCATCTTTCTTCTTTCTTTCTTTTCCAGAGATGAACATCTATTGAATACTGGGTGCATACATATGCTCTCACATTTAACTCTCACACAAAAACCTATATGATGGGTATTATTTAGTGATTTGTAAAGGGAAAAGTTCAGGTAGGAACTCTGGTCTGTCCACCCCCCACACCTGTCCCATCTTCAAAATGTCCAATCCTGACAGAACACAGGGTGTCTGTGAGCCACGGTTCCCCCGAGCTACCCCGCTTGGACTGCTTGGTTCCAGGAGGCCTCTGGAAGCTGGAAAAGGCAACAACCAGATCCTGCCCCTAGAGCCTCCAAGGAACAGACATCTGCTGACACCTTGTCTTAAAGCCCAATGAGACCCATTCCGGACTTCTGAGCTCCAGAACTGTGAGGTAATAAGTTGTGTTGTTTGAAGCCACCAAGTTTGGGACAATTTGTTATAGCCGCCTCAGGAAACTCATACGCTACTGCATTGGTTGGACAGTTGGGTTGTTTCCAGTTTCTTGGGTCTTGCTTTCCAGACAACGTTGTGGTGACTTCTCGACAGCGAGTATCCTGGGGCAAACAGGAAGGAATTGCAATATGAGTGGCTTCTGCTTTACCAGCTGGTACCAGCTACTTCCCACAGGCTGCAGAATGGATGGGGGGTTAGGGAAGGGCGGAATGCGCGTGGCCAGGCCCTACAGGGCCATCTCAGCTGTGCGGGTACTGAATAAAGAGCCGGGCCTGGAAGGGGAAAGAAGGGGCAAGTGTGAGAAATATTTAGGAGAACAAGTCCACAGGGCTTGCTAAAGGGGTTGTTGTTGGGGGTGGGGGGTGAGGGAGGAACCAGAAAGACTCCCAGGTTCCTGCAGCAGAAGCAAGGATGGAGTGGGTCCTGAGATGGTGGTGGCCAGGGATTCTGACACCAGGACCTTTGCTTGGCCGGCCTTCCCCTTTCCTGCCCTAACTGACATCTCTCCTGATCCCTCCTCATGCTGTGGAAGCTGACCTCTCACTGGCTTCTCCCAAAGTAGGAGAACAATCACAATCCCACAGGGACTAAGAGCCAAATGATGGAGAGAAATACGAACACTCCCGGGACAAAGGAACAAAAATCCAGGTGATGGGACGCCTGGCTGGCTCAGTCAGTAGAGCATGCAACTCTCCTCTTTTTCCTTTCCCTTTCCCTTTTGTTTCTTTTTCTTTCTTTCTTTCTTTCTTTCTTTCTTTCTTTCTTTCTTTCTTTCTTTCTTTCTTTCTTTCTTTCTTTCTTTCTTTCTTTCCTTCTTTCTGGGTTGGGGCAGTGGTGTGGGAGAGAATCTTAAGCAGACCCACGCTGAGTGCAGAGCCCTGACACGGGGCTCGATCTCACAACCCTGAGATCATGACCTGAGATTATGACCTCAACTGAAATCAAGAGTCAGACTCTTAACCAAGACTGAGCCCCCCGGGCTCCCCAGAGGATGAGACTCTTGATCTCAGGGTGGTGAGTTCAAGCCCCACACTGGGCACAGAGCCTACTTAAAAAAGAAAAAAAATGCACAGTCAAACTTCAACTAACTTCCTAAGATTTAACGTAACAGGGGACATCGCCAAGGAAAAGACTAAGGCTTTTGACCTCACAGAGATGGTTTAATCTGCTGCGTGGATGCCGTTCTTTGGAGGGCTCTGCGCCTCTTACCCGGGGGCAGAGGCTGCCCGTGTAGACACGGCCAGGTGGCTATGGAGTGTGACTTGAGAAAAGCAAGCAAAGAAAAATGTGTCTGTGGGATCTCATTTTTATAGAATAGGCAAATTGGAGAGTTCCCATCTATATTAGGCATAAAATAATAGTTCACGCTTATTGAGCAGTTTCTATGTGCCCACTGTGCTGAGGGCTCTATCCATAGGTCCTGATGCATTGGATCTCCTGTTGTTGTTCTAACTTCCTTGGACAGATGGGGAAGGAACTTGCCTAAAACAGGTCTGGCACCCTGCTCTTAACTAACTGTCAAAGTCGACCCTCCCTCCCTTAATCTGGAAACAAAGTGGGCAAGTTTGCCTCTGGCCTGGGGGAGCCCCAGGAGGGATGAGCTCTGGTCCCCAAGCTCTCCCTTGAGCAGGTGAGTGGGTCAGATTAGCTGCCATCTGAATTGCGACAGTCCTGACCATAGGACACTTATGCCTCAAAAGAGGGAATATGCTCTGTGGGAAAAGGGGCGTGGACAGGTGACCCAAGCCCCGGGGCCAGAGGCAGGCATTTCACAATGCCTGGGGGGGGCGGGGGCAGACGCCACATGTGGCTTGGGCTAGAAGCCACGCCCGACCCACCCTTTCTGGTGTCATTCCCACTTCAGGGAGCGAGGACGGGCGCTGGTATGAACGAGAAGGCTGTAACCTTGGGGCCCACAGGCAGGCAGGACTGGGCACTGTGAAGTGAGACTGGCCTCCTCTGGACTGAGTCATCCCCTGGGATTCTCAGACTATTCTGGAAGAAACCTCAAGAGGGTGACACTGGGCTGCTTCTTTTTTTTTTTTTTTAAGATTTTATTTATTTATTTATTTGACAGAGAGAGACACAGCAAGAGAGGGAACACAAGCAGGAGATATGGGAGAGGGAGAAGCAGGCTTCCTGCCGAGCAGGGAGCCCGATGTGGGGCTCGATCCCAGGACCCTGGGATCATGACCTGAGCCGAAGGCAGTCGCTTAACCGACTGAGCCACCCAGGCACCCTGACACTGGGCTTCTTACCAAGAAATGCATGCTGGTGCATGAGAGATTGGTTGAAAAAAACCAACGGCGCAGGCCTGGGACCAGCATGGTTCTCCAAGCGGGGCAAGGGGGCCATGGATGTGTGCGCACTTACCCTCACATTATTGCCGACCGTTTCCTCTGACAGGGGGACCGGGGTCATGGTGGGCTCTTATTTTTTACTTTATACAGTTCTAGTTGGTTAAACTTGTAATTTAAAATAGTTCTATATTGTTTTATTTGGGCAAACAATAAGCACTTATTTTGTAGAAAACAGAACCTTCATAATGTCCAAAAACATACATATGATGAAAAAACAAAATATAGAAAAAACCCTTCAGAGGAAACATGATGAATGGTAAATATCTGTAGCGTACAGAAGATGCTTACAAATCCTTATGAAGAAAATGGTAACACCCCAGTGGGAGAGAGGACATAAACAGATCATTATAGACCAGTAAATACCAGCATCTCCTTGGCCCCATAAGTAAGCAGAGATGTGCACCTGTAAACAACAGCAATGTCACCTTTGTCACCATTTGGATTAACTAAGACTTTTAGAAATGATGACAGTGCTGGAGTGGGGCACCCCCCCCCCCGCCGCCAAGGTCACAGGCATGGACATTAAGTCAACATGTCTGGATAACAGCTTCCCACAAGGAATCGGGGGCCTTACCCTGTTCAAACTCAGCCTGGATCTCATCATGAGAAAAGAACTGGACAAACCCAAAGTGAGGGACATTTTCCAAGATGACAGGCCTGGACCCTCCAAAAACGTTAAGTCACGAAAGACTGCAAAAGGCAGGAGGCATATTCCAGATTAAAGGAGACAAAAGAAATCTGCCAACTAAATACAACACGTGATCCTTGATTAGAGCTTGCATTTTTTTTTAAAGATTTTATTTGGGGCGCCTGGGTAGCTCAGTTGTTAAGCGTCTGCCTTCGGCTCAGGTCATGATCCCGGGGTCCTGGGATCGAGCCCCGCATCAGGCTCCCTGCTCAGCGGGAAGACTGCTTCTCCCTCTCCCACTCCCCCTGCTTGCGTTCCCTCTCTCGCTGTGTCTCTCTCTATCAAAAAAAAAAAAAGATTTTGGGGCGCCTGGGTGGCTCAGTCGTTAAGCGTCTGCCTTAGGCTCGGGTCATGATCTCAGGGTCCTGGGATCGAGCTCCACATCGGGCTCCCTGCTCGGCTTCTCCCTCTCCCACTTCCTCTGCATGTGTTTCCTCTTTCACTGTATATTTATTTATTTGATAGAGAGAGAGAGAGAGCAAGCACAAGCAGGGGGAGCAGCAGGGGGAGAGGGAGAAGCAGGGAGCCCAACGCAGGGCTCAATCCCAGGACCCCGGGATCGTGACCGGAGCCGAAGGCAGACACTTAAACGAGTGAGCCCCCCACGTGCCCCTGGAGCTTGCATTTTAAAAAAAGAACAAATTGTAAATACAACATGTGATCCTTGATTGGAGCTTGCATTTTTTTTTAAAGATTTTATTTGGGGCGCCTGGGTGGCTCATTCGTTTAAGTGTCTGCCTTCGGCTCAGGTCATGATCTCGGGGTCCTGGGATCGAGCTCCGTGCCGGGCTCTCTGCTCAGTGGGGAGTCTGCTCCCTCTCCCTCTGTGCACTTTTTCTCTCTCTCCCAAATAAATAAATAAATAAAATCTTTTAAAAAAATAAAAAGAACAAATTGTAAGCCACATCACAGAAGCAGGTGGGGAAATTTGAATGCGGGTTGTGTATTAGATCCTATTGTACCTGGGTTCTGTTTCCTGAGTGCGCCTTGGACGGTGATGATGGAGGCCAGTGCTGTCTACTTTGGAGATGCGCTCGGAAGGACTGAGAGAGAGGGTCATGATGGCCGCAGCTCAAATCACTCAGCAAACTCTATGTGCCTAGACATCTGTGTAGCTTGGTAGACGTTTACGTATCAGGCATGGTGTCGACAGAGAACCACGAGAGAGAAAGCAAAAGGGACAGAGTTGCAACAGCTGGTGAGCCCGGGCAAGGGATAGCGAAGTATTTGTTGCCCTCTTCTTGCAGCTCATCTGTAGGGTGAAAATGTGCAGAGTAAGTTGGAGGACCAGTGTTCAAGGCCGAGTCCAGCAGCAACGCCTGTTCTGAGCCCCACACCTGAGGGCGAGAGGCAGGGTGCCAGCCAAATGCCACCGCCCCTCCCCTCCCCTGCTCTCCCCCCATCCTTAGAACCCCACCCCGCAGTACCTCCAGGCTGGAGACCCTTTGCTGGCCTCTCGGGGGCCTCGTGTCATGCGCCGCCTACCCCACCCCGGGCCCCATTCCAGACCCCTGGGCCAGTCTTTTCTAACCACCCCTCGTCCCCCACATCAGGCTCAGGATGAGGCCAAACCACAACCCTGTCCCCGAGCTTGGCACTCACACCTGGCTTGTGTCAAGGACAGCTGGTCTCAGTCGTAGCTCGGCCTGTGGTCTTGCTTAGTCCCCCACTTAGCCCTGCTCTGGGGCCTTTGCCTCGCTGGACTTGCCATCCATCTTCCCTAGTGCTCAGGGTGTGTGTCCTTTCCTGCCATGGACAAGCATTGGCCAGGCGGTCACAGCCAGGAAGGTCATGGAAGGCTCTGGAGGTGGGGTTCTCCCAGAAGAGGCCCGGGAGCACCCTGTCCTAAGCCTGAGGCCCTGCTTCTGTCACTCAGTGGCAGAGCCTGCTGATGAAGCCCAGGGCAAATGGAGGGGCCATTTGTGTTTCTTTTTCTTTCAAAAAGCAGTAACACCGAACATCAGCACCAGCTGTTTTCCTAACCTCAGGACACGTGCTCTGCTATCAAAGCGGTCAGCTGAGCTTGACCTTGGGGCCCCTCATGTAAGCAAGAGCCCGCCTGGAGGAGGAGAGGAGCGGTGCCTGGGTGGGGGGCCTCGGGTGTCTGAAAGCAACACACAAAACAAGACCAGAGGTTCAAGGAAAAGATGGCAAAATGCACAGGTCCCGGTCCCTTTCCTCCGAGAGGCCCAAACCAGCTGCCTCCCGCTGTTCCGTATCCTCCAGGCAGCCCACTTCCTCACTGCCCAGAGGAAGGAGCCGGGGCCTGCCTTAGTCCCAGCTTTTGGGAGTGAAAGACAAAGACTCCTAGAATCCAAGAATGCCAAATAATCAAATTATGGAAGCTGAGAATTCTGTACTCCCTTATATTAGAATTCTCACTTAATATTAGAATTCTAAAACGTAATATATTAGAGTCACGATCTCTTCCAGCCGGATAGTGGCTGGGCAGATAGGCAAATACTACTTTTCCACTCCGTTCACCACACTCAGATACACGAACTGGTGCCCTGACCATCACCAGCGGCCAAACGGACCTGGAGCGGAGGCGGGGATGCCCCGGACGGCAGGGAGGCCCACGCTGCAGGGCCCTCACAGGGGCCACGCCCACCTAGGGCCCAGCCCGCACCACTCCCCGCAGGTGTTCATAGAAAGCAAAGCACTGCTCCCAGGACGGAGTGGGCGCAAGTTCTGGGTCACCGCTGCTCCTTTGGAAAGGCGTAGGCCTGTTTCCCATGGGCACTGAGGGGGTTCAAACACTGTGGAAGGCAATTGGGGTGGGCAAAGCACCCAGATCTCCTGTGTGACCCCAAATAGTTTTCTTTTTTTTTTTTTTATTCTTTTAAATTTATTTGACGGAAAGAGACACAGCGAGAGAGGGAACACAAGCAGGGGGAGAGGGAGAGGGAGAAGCAGGCTTCCCGCTGAGCAGGGAGCCCGATGCGGGGCTCGATCCCAGGACCCTGGGATCATGACCCGAGTCGAAGGCAGATGCTTAACAACTGAGCCACCCAGGCGCCCCCCCGCCAAGTAGTTCTCTAACCCTCTCTGGGCCCGTGTGCTCTCTTAAAAACTCGGGGTTTGCAGGGTGCCTGGGTGGCTCAGTCGGTTAAGCCTGTGACTCTTGGTTTTGTCTCAGGTCATGATCTCAGGGTGGTGGGATTGAGCCCCGAGTAGGCTCCTCACTCAGCAGGGAGTCTGCTTGAGATTCTCTCCCTCTGCCCCTCCCCCCGCTCACACGCGTGTGCGCGCGTGTTGCACACGCTCTCTTTCTCTCTCTCAAATAAATACATCTTTAAAAATGAAAAAACAAGTCAGGGTTTGAATGGACCTCATCCACCCACAAGAAGTCCGCAAAGTCTAGCATAGTGGTGAGGTCCATGTTGTCTGGGTTCAAATCCCAGCCCTACCACTTAGAGGTACGAGGCTCTTGGCAAGCTGACCCTTCTGTGCCTCGTTTTCTTTCTCTGTAAATGGGAGAATAATGGCACCTACCTGATAGAGTTTTCCTGAAGACTAAATGTATACATATCTCTATATAGAAACGTGTATATAATATATGCATAATGAATGATATATACATATGATGTGTGTCGTGGTTTAAGTGTTAGCTGTTGTTCTCACTGTTGGTATTTCAGACTCCTGGACGGAAATGATGTGTTTACCCACAAGAAGGCTGTAGAGACTCACAAACGTGTGGAGTGTCTTTCTTTTTTTTTTTTTTTTAAAGATTTTATTTATTTATTTGAGAGAGAGAATGAGATAGAGTGAGCATGAGAGGGGGGAGGGTCAGAGGGAGAAGCAGACTCCCCACCGAGCAGGGAGCCTGATGCGGGACTCGATCCCAGGACTCCAGGATCATGACCTGAGCCGAAGGCGGTCGCTTAACCAACTGAGCCACCCAGGCGCCCTGGAGTGTCTTTCCTTTTGGCTATGATTTATGTCAATTCAGTGTGGGAGCAGTGGGTTTCTCGTGCTGATCCAAAGCTCTGACTGGCAGTTCCATATGGCTTTGCTTACCTTTTTTAAATGTAGGAATTTCTTATTTCTGAATGTGGTTTGTTTGAGAGACCAAAACTTTTTTTTTTTAATAGAGATTTTATTTATTTATTTGACAGAGAGAGACACAGCGAGAGAGGGAACACAAGCAGGGGGAGTGGGAGAGGGAGAAGCAGGCTTCCCACTGAGCAGGGAGCCCGATGCGGGCAGACGCTTAACGACAGATGCCCCAAGAGACCAAAACTTTTAAAACATGGGAGAGACCCATGTACAGGAACCTAACTTAAGGAAATAACCAGAAATTCACACGAATATTTGTGTACAAGGATATCCACCACCGCATTATTTTTCTTTTAAGATTTTATTCATTTATTTGAGAGAGAGAGACCAAGCCGGTGGCGGGGGGGGGCAGAGGGAGAGGGAGAAGCAGACTCCCCGCTGAACAGGGAGCCTGACGCTGGGGGCTTGATCCTGGGGCTCCCGGATCATGACTTGAGCCGAAGGCAGACCCTTAACTGACTGAGCCACCCAGGTGCCCCATCATTTTGAGGTTTTGAAGTAGCCTATGTGTAGTGTGACCCCGTAAAAAGCATGTACATTTTACATTAAAAGAAGTATATAAGCCTGTGTACATAGGATCATGAAACAGACTGACAAGACATTTGACAAATTAATAACATTTAGCTCCAGGTGGTGGGTTTTTTTGATGATTCTTTTTTCTTTTAGCTCATTTGCTCATCCTCACTTTCAAAAATTCACACAGCTCACGTGTATAGTAGATACGTCCTTTAAACTTAGAGGGAATATACTAAAAGTGGCAAAAAAGTTGGTTTCTGCTATACTCAGAGCACTCCAGGTCCCTTGGTGGCTGAGCCTGAGCCCCACCTCAGTTCCCCAAGACCTGCTGGATCGGAGAGCCCCATCCTGCTCCCCTCAAAGGTGGTTTTCTGAGGGTCTCCTCGGGGCCTAAGAGCCTTGTGTTCATGACACCACTGCATCTTCATCACCTTCCTTTGAGGCGGGGACGATGCTTTCCAGTTTACAGATGAGGTAGTGGAGGCTCGGGGAAGGTAAGTCATCCGGCCACTGTCACACAGGTGACAGGTGCTAAAGTCAGAACCAAAACATGTTGGATTCTCAAGGGCATGCCTTTGGCCATTGCCTGGCCCTTCTCGGTCTTCCTCTGAGCTCTGGGTAGCAGGAGTTACTGTCAACCCCTCTGTGCACAGGCAGTATGGGCTGGCCTGCCACTAGGCTCCCTCCTTCTTTGACTACAGTTGATGTGTCCTCAGCCTGACGAAGAATTCCCCAGACGCCCTCTGCATCTTGGACAGCTGAGTTAGCAAATCCTCATAATGGTGGAGCCAGTATCCGTGTCCCCCTCGGAGTACAGTGATGCAGCCTCTGATGTTTGGCTCGACGCATGGCCCCCTAAAGTGGAGACTGCCTTTCCCAGCTTCTTTGCAGCTAGATGTGGCCACGGGCCCAAGGTCTGGCCAAAAGAATGTAAGTGGAAGCGTTGTGCTACAGCTTCCTTAAGAGAAAGCCGGCTTAAGTCCTTTGTCCCTTCTTATTTCCCTTCTCCTACCTGCTGGCTGGGATGCAGATGCGGTGAATGGAACTAGAGCAGCCGTCTTGGACCATGAGGTGCATTTGTGAATGGGGGCTGTGCATGATGGAGTCTAGGTCCTAGATACAAATATATAAGGAGCCTGGATCCCAGATACTGTGGCTCAGCCTGGGATCCTTCCCTTCAGACTTCTCTGCATAAAATAATAAAATAAATAGGGCGCCTGGGTGGCTCAGTTGGTTAAGCGACTGCCTTCGGCTCAGGTCATGATCCTGGAGTCCAGGGATCGAGTCCCGCATCGGGCTCCCTGCTCGGCAGGGAGTCTGCTTCTCCCTCTGACCCTCCCCCCTCTCATGTGCTTGCTCTCTCTCATTCTCTCTCTCTCAAATAAATAAATAAAATCTTAAAAAAAAAATAATAAAATAAATAATTGTCTTTCTTTTTTTTAAAGATTTTATTTATTTATTTATTTGACAGAGAGAGACACAGCCAGAGAGGAAACACAAGCAGGGGGAGTGGGAGAGGGAGAAGCAAGCTCCCCGCGGAGCAAGGAGCCTGATGCGGGGCTCGATCCCAGAACCCTGGGATCATGACCTGAGCCGAAGGCAGACGCTTAACAACTGAGCCACCCAGGCGCCCTAATTGTCTTTCTTTTTTACTGTCATTGCCTCTCACAATCAAATATATCTTAGCTAATCCACTCACGGATGACCACTCTTTGCCAGAAGCTGGTTCTGGGGACAAAGACAAGTCACACATGAGCCCTATCTTCATGAAACTCACAGCTCAGAGGGGAGATGAAGATGAAATGGACAATCCCAAGGCAACTATTTTCAATAGAGTTCTCGCCACGAGCCAGGCCTCCTGCTCAGCACTGGGCACTGTGCTGGGTGCAGGGACAGCTGGGCTGGCCCTCTAGGGGCTCCCTGGCTAAGAACACACACTGTGATTCTGGAGGCTTCTCTCCATCCAGAGCAGCAGCCTCTGACCCAGTGGCTCTAGAATGTGGTTCCTGGCATCAGTCTGGGTCCGCCCTTCTCAGCGGGTCCGGGAAGGCAGCCTGGAGCCTGGGGGACTGGCCGGGCTCAGCCTGGGGAAACACTGGGGACTACCTCTCTCATTGCCCTGTGTGGACGTTCAGCTCGGGAGGAGGGGGCGGAGGCGGCGAGAGCATGTGGAGAAGGTGCGTGTGTGTGCACACACATGTGTGTCTGCATGTGCGTGTGCCTGAAAGCATGTGTGCGCTGGAGTGAGTGTGCACGTGTAAACACACACATGTGGGTGTGCATGAGATGTACGAGGGGGCGCGTGGAGGCTTTTGTGTGGATAGCTAATACATACATGCCCACTCGGCATGTGTGTAAGAGAACGCGAACATACACTATGAAACATGAACACAATGTAGTGATACTAAGATATTATTAAGTACTTGAAATGTGTTAATACGAGCCTTAGAAAGCGGACCAGCGAACAGCTGTGAACTGTAGGGGAACTGCCTCATGCAGACCTCATGACGTCCCCGTGAGCGGCGAGGGAACTGAGGCACAGAGGGGTTAAGTGACCTGCCTGGGGTCCCGCAGGCCGTCCGCAGTCTGTCCCCAGCCCACACCCCGACCCCCATGCTGCCCCGCCCTCCCCACACAGAAGCCGAAGCCCCTGGTGGCAGGTGCGAGGGCCTTGTGCGCGGGCGGGGGCACGTGTAGGACGGGCTGGGCGTGCACACGGCTGCTCACGACCGCGCGCGTCCGCTACTCTGTTTGTGTGCGGTGGCTACAGGCGTGTCCAGCCTGTCCCCCCCTCCCCCAGCCTGGAACGCCCTTCCTCCCCTCTTGTCCCCTGATCGTGCCTACTTATCTCTGGAGACCAGGCGCAGGTGTCGCCTCTGCCCGCGTCCTGCCCTGGCTCCTGGGTCACGTGCATCATCAGCCCTCCCAGGCGTTGTTGTCCTCAAGCAAGGTAAGGGTGTGTCCCTTCACGTCTGTGTCACCGGGTGCCGGAAACAGGCCCGACCAGGACGGTCACAGGTATGACAATAGCTGCCACTCAGTGGGCGCGGTTGCTGTGGCAGGCGCGTGCGGGAGGGGCGCCCTCCTGCCCTCAGCGACCCCCAGCTATCAATCCCATCTCAGGTGCGCGGGAAACGAGGTCTCAAAGGGTCAGTGGCGGGAGCAGGGACGCGCCAAACCAGGCTCCGGCTCCGTCTTCCCCATACCATGCTCCCTTTGGGGCTGTTTCATTATTATTTTTTTTAATTTTACTTATTTTTTTAAAGATTTATTTATTTGAGAGAGAGAGTTGGAGCAGGGGGAGGGGCAGAGGGAGAGCGAGAATCTCAAGCAGACTCCCTGCTGAGCACAGAGCCCACCGTGGGGCTCGATCCCACAGCCCTGAGATCAGGACCTGAGCTGAAACCGAGTCGGACGCTTAGCCGGCTGAGCCACCCAGGCACCCCAACTTTTACTGAGTTTGGAATAGATGTCATATGCCCCGAGAAACAATTCAGGATCTATGAAAGCCTATAATCCCGAAGTAAGGGTCCCTCCGCCTTTGTCCCCC
>NW_027906515.1:0-234 GCF_054177405.1 Leptonychotes weddellii | reverse complement strand
TCATTCTCTCTCTCAAATAAATAAATAAAATCTTTAAAAAAAAAAAAAAGAAATGGAGATTTACACAGTCTCAAAATACCTCCTCACAAAATATTTATTAATTACAGAAGAGAGAATAGTAAGTTTACAGTGAGAAACCTGATAGACACCAACTTAACCAAATGATAGAATTTCACATTATAGGTAATGGGATCAGTAACTATCATATGCCTCCTGAAAGGATGCATTATGAAG
>NW_027906514.1:0-234 GCF_054177405.1 Leptonychotes weddellii | reverse complement strand
TCCTATTTAGTGCTGTTTCTTTTCTGCTTTGACCACTCTGTGTCCTATGAAACCTTTGCTTACCTCATGATCATAAATATTTGTTCTATACTTTATTCCAGAAGTTTATACTTTTAGCTGTTACTTTGAATTCTGTGGTCCATTGCATATTAATTTTTGAATATATTGTAAAGTGAGAATCAAAGCTAATTTTTTTTTTTTGCAATGCTCCAACACTGTTTTTGAAAAGACTAC
>NW_027906513.1:0-234 GCF_054177405.1 Leptonychotes weddellii | reverse complement strand
TTGTGTGATACTCTAATGGTGGATACTTTCATGATACATTTGTCCAAACCCACAGAATGTAGAACACCAAGAGTGAACCCCAAGGTAAACTATGGCCTTTGGGTGATTATGATGTGCTAATGTAGGTTCATCAGTTGTAACAAATGCAGCACTCCAGTGGGGGATGTTGACAATGAGGGAGGCAATTCATGTGGGGGTGGAGGGCAGGAAGTATGTATGGGAAATCTCTGTACC
>NW_027906512.1:0-234 GCF_054177405.1 Leptonychotes weddellii | reverse complement strand
TTGGAGACGGTCGAGAGCATGAATTCTAAAGCCAAACTGTGAAGGTTAGACAAACTATCTGAACCCCCCAAACTTTAATTTCCTTTTCAGGAAGACGAGGATGACGACAGTAGCTCCCTCCCAGGGTCACGGGGTTAAAACACACGGTGTCGGCTAAATCCGTGCTGGGGGTAAGGGCTGCCTGCAGACCCTATCGTCCAAGGACTCGATGCCAACACCCCTCTCAGCAAAGGC
>NW_027906511.1:0-234 GCF_054177405.1 Leptonychotes weddellii | reverse complement strand
CCCACCAACAGTGTAGGAGGGTTCCCCTTTCTCCGCATCCCCGCCAACATCTGTCGTTTCCTGACTTGTAAATTCTAGCCATTCTGATTGGTGTGAGGTGGTATCTCATTGAGGTTTTGATTTGGATTTCCCTGATGCTGAGTGATATTGAGCACTTTTTCATGTGTCTGTTGGCCATTTGGATGTCTTCTTTGGAAAAATGTCTGTTCATGTCTTCTGCCCATTTCTTGATTG
>NW_027906510.1:0-234 GCF_054177405.1 Leptonychotes weddellii | reverse complement strand
TATGGGGATTAACATAAGAATAAAAAAAAAATTCCAAAAAAAAAAAAATGTGGGCTAGTGAAGAAATTGCATTCACTACCTAAGAGATGAATAAAAAGGAATATTGCAGGGTGCCTGGGTGGCTCAGTCAGTTAAGCATCCAACTCGTGCTTTTGGCTCAGGTTGTGATCTCATTGGTCGTCAGATTGAGCCCCATGTCCGGCTCCGCACTCAGAAAGGAGTCCGCTTGGAATT
>NW_027906509.1:0-234 GCF_054177405.1 Leptonychotes weddellii | reverse complement strand
GGGATGGCAGAAGGCTGTGGCCAGGGAACAGCAAGTGCAAAGGCAGGTGGGAGGAAGCGGGGTGTGAGAGGGAAGGAGGAAGGGCGGGGCTGCTGGAGCAGAGAGAACAAAAGGTGAGTGACAGGAAATGAGGCTGGAGACATTGGTGGCCAGGCTGGGGGGCGCCCTGAAGGCCACATTAGGGAATCTGATCTCCACCCTGAGAACAATGGGAAGCAACTGGAAAGATCTAAT
>NW_027906508.1:0-234 GCF_054177405.1 Leptonychotes weddellii | reverse complement strand
ATTCAGGGGCTCTCTTCTCCTCCCCTGTCTCAACTGTAACACGACTGGTCAAATCCGCACGGACAGAACAGATTTATCGGGCCAGGCCACATGTGTGGCTTCCACACTATGCTCGATGGCGTGCCCTGGGCATGAGCTCCCTGCCCACCCCCCAGGAGCTCAGAGTCTGGTGGGAGATACATACATACACACACACACACGTACACGAAACATTATACAAGGGCTCTGAGAGGT
>NW_027906507.1:0-234 GCF_054177405.1 Leptonychotes weddellii | reverse complement strand
TGGGCGTTTCGATTGTCCTCCTTTTCAGGGGGCGGCCCAGAGCGGGTCTGTCCCCATCCCAGGACCACCTCAACCCCCTCCTGTCCTCTGACTCAGCAGGCAAGGCCCCCTTCACCAGAGCGGTTCTGTTTGAAGACAGGATTTTACACCCACAAGCAGGTTCAAATATCGTCTCTCTAGTTCAGAAGTTGTGAGCTAGCGGCCAGTAGTTTTATTTAGTTCATACAATGATTT
>NW_027906506.1:0-234 GCF_054177405.1 Leptonychotes weddellii | reverse complement strand
TTGTGGGGTGCAGCTGCACACCGGCGTCCTTATGAGGAGAGGGAAATCTGGACACAGAGAAACACACAGGGAGAACTCCATAAGCAGATGGAGGCAGAGATTGGAGTTACACAGCTGCAAGTCAAGGATGACAGGTGACATCAGAAGCTGGTAAAGCATGGAAGAAATTCTCCACTAGACCCTTTAAGAGAGAATGGCCAAGCCAACACCTTACTTTTGGACTTCCAACCTCCA
>NW_027906505.1:0-1471 GCF_054177405.1 Leptonychotes weddellii | reverse complement strand
CGACTGGCAGAAACTGAAAGAATATGTGACCACTAAGCCAGCCCTGCAAGAAATATTAAGGGGGGGTTCTATAAAAGGAGAAGGACCCCAAGAGTGATCTACAACAGAAATTTACAGGGACAATCTATAAAAACAACCTCTTCACAGGCAACATGATGACAATTAATTCATATCTTTCAATAATCACTCTCAACGCGAATGGCCTAAACGCTCCCATAAAACGGCACAGGGTTGCAGATTGGATAAAAAGACAGGACCCATCCATATGCTGCCTACAAGAGACTCGATTTGAACCTAAAGATACATCCAGACTGAAAGTGAAGGGATGGAGATCCATCTTCCATGCCAGTGGACCTCAAAAGAAAACTGGGGGAGCAATTCTTATATCAGACAAATTAGATTTTAAACTAAAGTCTATAATTAGAGACACAGAAGGACACTATATCATTCTTAAAGGGTCTATCCAACAAAAAGATCTAACAATTGTAAATATCTATGCCCCCAACATGGGAGCAGCCACCTACATAAGCCAACTCTTAACCAAAATAAAGAGTCATATTGATAGCAATACATTAATTGTAGGAGACTTCAATACTCCACTCTCAGCAATGGACACATCATCTAAGCAGAAAATCACCAAGGAACCAAGAGCTTTGAATGATACACTGGACTAGATGGACCTCATAGATATTTACAGAACATTCCACCCTAAAACAACAAAATACTCATTCTTCTCGAGCGTACATGGAATTTCTCCAGAATAGACCACATACTGGGGCACAAATCAGGTCTCAACCAATACCAAAAGATTGAGATTATTCCCTGCATATTCTCAGACCACAATGCTTTAAAACTGGAACTCAATCACAAGAAAAAATTTGGAAGAAATTCAAACACTTGGAAGCTAAAGACCACTCTGCTCAAGAATGTTTGGGTCAACCAGGAAATCAAAGAAGAACTTAAACAATTCATGGAAATCAATGAGAACGAAAACACATCAGTCCAAAATCTATGGGATACTGCGAAGGTGGTCCTGAGGGGGAAATACATAGCCATCCAAGCCTCACTCAAAAAAATAGAAAAGTCCCGAATTCACCAACTAACTCTACACCATAAAGAACTAGAGAAAAAGTGACAAATGATGCCTAAGCCACACATTAGAAGAGAAATAATTAAAATTAGAGCAGAAATCAATGAATTAGAAACCAGAAACACAGTAGATCAGATCAATGAAACTAGAAGTTGGTTCTTTGAAAGAATTAAGAAGATCAATAAACCACTGGCTAGACTTACCCAAAAGAGAAGAGAAAGGACCCAAATTAATAAAATTATGAATGAAAGGGGAGAGATCATGACTAACACCAAGGAAATAGAAACAATTATTAGAAATTATTATCAACAGCTATATGCCAATACTGAGCAATCTGGATGAAATGGAGGCCTTCCTGGAAACCTATAAGCTGCCAAGACT
>NW_027906504.1:0-234 GCF_054177405.1 Leptonychotes weddellii | reverse complement strand
TACACTGCCATAACTTGAGGGACATTATACAGTTAAAAAAAAAAAAAAAGGAAATAAAAAGGAAAAAAATTCCCCTGTTTGAAACACTGCATTACATAATTTTACCTGCCCAAACAGACCATTTACAAATATTAGGTCAATAAACTGCTAACATCCATAAAAAGGTAGCTTTCTTACTAAAATGCAAGAATTTAAAAGATTGGTATCTAAACAAGAAAAGACAAAAACAAACTG
>NW_027906503.1:0-234 GCF_054177405.1 Leptonychotes weddellii | reverse complement strand
ATTCAGGGGCTCTCTTCTCCTCCCCTGTCTCAACTGTAACACGACTGGTCAAATCCGCACGGACAGAACAGATTTATCGGGCCAGGCCACATGTGTGGCTTCCACACTATGCTCGATGGCGTGCCCTGGGCATGAGCTCCCTGCCCACCCCCCAGGAGCTCAGAGTCTGGTGGGAGATACATACATACACACACACACATGTACACGAAACATTATACAAGGGCTCTGAGAGGT
>NW_027906502.1:0-234 GCF_054177405.1 Leptonychotes weddellii | reverse complement strand
TTAAAGGAAAATTCATAGACTTAAATAATCTTTTAAAGAAAAAAAAATAGGGGCACCTGGGTGGCTCAGTTGGTTAAGCATCTGCCTTTGGCTCAGGTCATAATCCTGGGGTCCTGGGATTGAGCCCCCCATCGGGCTCCCTGCTCAGTGGGGAGCCTGCTTCTCCCTCTGCCCCTCTCTCTGCTCATGCTCTCGCTCTCTCCCTCTCTCTTAAATAAAATCTTTAAAAAAATT
>NW_027906501.1:0-234 GCF_054177405.1 Leptonychotes weddellii | reverse complement strand
TGGGCGTTTCGATTGTCCTCCTTTTCAGGGGGCGGCCCAGAGCGGGTCTGTCCCCATCCCAGGACCACCTCAACCCCCTCCTGTCCTCTGACTCAGCAGGCAAGGCCCCCTTCACCAGAGCGGTTCTGTTTGAAGACAGGATTTTACACCCACAAGCAGGTTCAAATATCGTCTCTCTAGTTCAGAAGTTGTGAGCTAGTGGCCAGTAGTTTTATTTAGTTCATACAATGATTT
>NW_027906500.1:0-234 GCF_054177405.1 Leptonychotes weddellii | reverse complement strand
CACCCAGGTGCCAGTGGCCCCCGAGGTGTGGTCCGCAGAGTCCCTGGCCCTGGCGTGCACCTTGCATCTCATCTGCCTGTCGGATACCTGCTTGTCCTCAAGCCTTAGGTCAGGTATTCATTTTCTCTGGGAAGTCATTCCTGTGCCCTCCTCCCCAAGGAGAATGGGCCCCTGTCTCTTTGCCATACATACCACTGTCGCCTGCACATATTTCATCTGTGACCTAGCCTTTTT
>NW_027906499.1:0-234 GCF_054177405.1 Leptonychotes weddellii | reverse complement strand
TAAATTGTTACATACAGAATATGCAAAAATACTGTCTGACACTTAAATTTTATATTATCTATAAGTAATCATAACTAGCTTAAGAGTCAATAAAATTTCGGGTGAGGGAAACCCAGGGCCGGGCCAGCCCTCTCTCCTTCCCAGTCCTGGGCATCGGGTGGAGCGGCACTTCTGTGGCCCACTCTCCGCCTGCCCCTCCATGCCGCGGGAGGAGCTGCTGTCGGGAAGTGATGC
>NW_027906498.1:0-234 GCF_054177405.1 Leptonychotes weddellii | reverse complement strand
GCATATTTGGGGGTGGCATGGTCTGCTACTCTCGGTCACATACTGAGGCTCCAGAGGACTGGGCCTGAAACAGAAAGCTACTGTCTATGAGCAACACGGCTCCCCTTCTTTACTGCTGCAGGCATCAGAGCCGGGCCTTCTCAGAACTGCAGGGTCGGTCTCAGCTAATAACAGCAATGGTGAACTTGGTGAGTTTACCGTTCTAGGGGCACTGTTCTAAGGGCTTCTATGTAT
>NW_027906497.1:0-234 GCF_054177405.1 Leptonychotes weddellii | reverse complement strand
TTTATTTTTTTAAAGATTTTATTTATTTATTTGACAGAGAGAGAGATAGTGAGAGCAGGAACACAAGCAGGGGGAGTGGGAGAGGGAGAAGCAGGCTTCCCGCCGAGCAGGGAGCCCGATGCGGGACTCGATCCCAGGACCCTGGGATCATGACCTGAGCCGAAGGCAGACGCTTAACGACTGAGCCACCCAGGCGCCCCTATTTAAAGATTTTTTTTATTTATTTATCTGAGA
>NW_027906496.1:0-234 GCF_054177405.1 Leptonychotes weddellii | reverse complement strand
TCTGGGCGCCCGTGTGTTTGATGAGCGCCGCACGGACGGCGGCGGGTCCTGTTTGCTTCCGTCCACAAGGCATCTGCACATAAACACGGCCCGGTTACTCCCCGCGCGCCTGTCCCCTCGGTTAGTGGCCGGGCCTGCCCGGGGCCATGACCGGCTTCCTTCCATTCTGGTCTGGTCCCCCCGCCTCTGCACGATGCCTTTCCCCAAACTTCCGGCCGTTTCCTTAGGGCACGT
>NW_027906495.1:0-234 GCF_054177405.1 Leptonychotes weddellii | reverse complement strand
TCCTATTTAGTGCTGTTTCTTTTCTGCTTTGACCCCTCTGTGTCCTATGAAACCTTTGCTTACCTCATGATCATAAATATTTGTTCTATACTTTATTCCAGAAGTTTATACTTTTAGCTGTTACTTTGAATTCTGTGGTCCATTGCATATTAATTTTTGAATATATTGTAAAGTGAGAATCAAAGCTAATTTTTTTTTTTTGCAATGCTCCAACACTGTTTTTGAAAAGACTAC
>NW_027906494.1:0-1471 GCF_054177405.1 Leptonychotes weddellii | reverse complement strand
AGGACGGCGGGGAGACATCCCTCCGTAACCGCCTCCGTTGATTCGCAGCCGCGCGCGCCCACGCACGCACACGCACCCCGTGCGCGCACCCGCGGCGTCTGCTAGTCGTGCTCCGCGCCCCGTCTCGCTGTGTTGTAGGTGGCGCTGCCCAGTTTCTATCAGACCCTGTGCTTGGACGACGCGGCTCTGTGGCGGACCTACTACCACAGTTCAGTGTGTGAGCAACAGTTTCCATCTGCTTTGGCGAAGAAAGTGTCCTCCTTTCAGCAGGTGAGTTGCCGAAGTGCCTAAAAACGCCTGACGTCCGTCCGTCCCTCAGCGCGTTACTGTGGGGACGGCTTTGGGCGTGTGCCCCGAAATCCAGGCGGAGCTGCTGCTCGGGGTCACCGTCCGCCTGCCCCCTGCCCCCGCCCGTGACCCCAGGGAGTCGGCCTGGACACAGAGCCCTGCGGAGCCGCCTGGCTCACACGCGCCCCGCACTGGGCACCGTGGGGCGGGGTCCGGACCCTCCGTGTGGATGTCTTGCCCTGGCCGCGGGCTTCCGTCCGCGGGGAGTGCTGCCCTCCCGCGTGTGGTCAGGTCCACGGGCTTTCGTGCGCTACTCACGAACACACACAAGTCCTCGTGCGCAGCTGCGTGACGGCCTGTGAGACGCTCTGTGAGACGCTCTGTGTGACGGCCTGTGTGACGGCCTGTGAGACGCTCTGTGAGACGCTCTGTGTCACGGCCTGTGAGACGCTCTGTGTGACGGCGTGTGAGACGCTCTGTGAGACGCTCTGTGTCACGGCCTGTGAGACGCTCTGTGAGACGCTCTGTGTGACGGCCTGTGTGACGGCGTGTGAGACGCTCTGTGTTACGGCCTGTGAGACGCTCCGTGAGACGCTCCGTGAGACGCTCCGTGAGACGGTGTGTGTGCGGATGTGCACAGCGGTCTCCGTGGACGTGGTTGGGCAGAGCTGGTTTAACTCACCAGCGTTAAGGCTTGTTGGAAGTGGGCTCGGGGGCTTTCCTGCTGAAACTGCTCTGCTCTTTGTCCGCAGCTTCTCGTGGTGCAGGCCCTCCGGCCGGACAGACTGCAGAGCGCCATGGCTCTGTTCGCCTGCGGAGCCCTGGGTGAGTCCTCGGCCGCCCCGCCCCGCCCCGCCCCGCAGCCCCGTGCTTTCCGCGGACGCCTCGCTTCGCAAGGCCGGAAGGGCGTCTCCGTCGTCGTGCGTGTCTGGAGACCTCGGGGTTCAAGAATGTGTGTTGGGTGGGACTGCAAGTCCGGTGCTTAGTTCACAACCTGGACTTAGTTACGGTTTGATACTTAAAAAGTCATTTTATGGTGAAAGCCCTTTAGACATTTATGCATTCACTCTTTTTTTTTTTTTTAAAGATTTTGTTTATTTATTTGACAGGGAGAGACACAGCGAGAGAGGGAACACAAGCAGGGGGAGTGGGAGAGGGAGAAGCAGGCTCCCCGCTGAGCAGG
>NW_027906493.1:0-234 GCF_054177405.1 Leptonychotes weddellii | reverse complement strand
TTGGAGACGGTCGAGAGCATGAATTCTAAAGCCAAACTGTGAAGGTTAGACAAACTATCTGAACCCCCCAAACTTTAATTTCCTTTTCAGGAAGACGAGGATGACGACAGTAGCTCCCTCCCAGGGTCACGGGGTTAAAACACACGGTGTCGGCTAAATCCGTGCTGGGGGTAAGGGCTGCCTGCAGACCCTATCGTCCGAGGACTCGATGCCAACACCCCTCTCAGCAAAGGC
>NW_027906492.1:0-234 GCF_054177405.1 Leptonychotes weddellii | reverse complement strand
CCCCCCCCCCCCCCCCCCCCCCCCCCCCACCGGAGAGCCTGGTGGTGGGTATTGAGGAGGGCACATTCTGCATGGAGCACTGGGTGTTATGCACAAACAATGAATCATGGAACACTAAATCTAAAACTAATGATGTATGGGGATTCACATAAGAATAAAAAAATTAAAAAAAAAAACTATGTATGGTTAGGAAAATAAAACAAAAAATTTTTGAAAAAAAGTAACTACAAAAAT
>NW_027906491.1:0-234 GCF_054177405.1 Leptonychotes weddellii | reverse complement strand
GTCAATGGAGGCCAAAGCCAATGAGAATCTGTTACGAGTCTCAAGACACAAAGCTGAGCCTAAGAAAAACAAAATTAGTATCAATTTCAAACGTAACCTCCAGGCTCACAGAATGAGGCAGCTTTGATTACACAAAAGCAAAAACAGTTAAGTCAGGTTTTACAAATGACAAAGTGACTTTGTAGGACATCTAGAAAATATATCACATCCCACAGGGCCCCTTGCAAGCTCACT
>NW_027906490.1:0-234 GCF_054177405.1 Leptonychotes weddellii | reverse complement strand
GGGATTAACATAAGAATAAAAAAAAAAATTCCAAAAAAAAAAAAAAAATGTGGGCTAGTGAAGAAATTGCATTCACTACCTAAGAGATGAATAAAAAGGAATATTGCAGGGTGCCTGGGTGGCTCAGTCAGTTAAGCATCCAACTCGTGCTTTTGGCTCAGGTTGTGATCTCATTGGTCGTCAGATTGAGCCCCATGTCCGGCTCCGCACTCAGAAAGGAGTCCGCTTGGAATT
>NW_027906489.1:0-234 GCF_054177405.1 Leptonychotes weddellii | reverse complement strand
TCATTCTCTCTCTCAAATAAATAAATAAAATCTTTAAAAAAAAAAAAAAGAAATGGAGATTTACACAGTCTCAAAATACCTCCTCACAAAATATTTATTAATTACAGAAGAGAGAATAGTAAGTTTACAGTGAGAAACCTGATAGACACCAACTTAACCAAATGATAGAATTTCACATTATAGGTAATGGGATCAGTAAATATCATATGCCTCCTGAAAGGATGCATTATGAAG
>NW_027906488.1:0-234 GCF_054177405.1 Leptonychotes weddellii | reverse complement strand
AGTCGTTAAGCATCTGCCTTCGGCTCAGGTCATGATCCCAGGGTCCTGGGATCGATCCCCGCATCGGGCTCCCTGCTCCACAGGAAGTCTGCTTCCCCCTCTCCCACTCCCCTTGCTTGTGTTCCCTCTCTCGCTGTGTCTCTCTCTGTCAAATAAATAAAATCTTTTAAAAAAATTGAAAAAAAAGAGGTAAAAAGAAACAGGTGGAATGAATTCTAACAATAGAGTTTATTT
>NW_027906487.1:0-234 GCF_054177405.1 Leptonychotes weddellii | reverse complement strand
GCCACCCATGCGCCCCTAAATATAAGATTCTTAACATGAAAAAAATGTTTTAAACAACTGACAGAAAGAAATTAATTATTAAAATTGGAAAACCAGACAAAAACTAAATAAGAAGGGTAAAATTAGAAACACACAAAAGCAGAATTCAAAGTGAAATACTTTACAGGTAATTAAGAAGGTGAATTTATATCAAAGCTAAAAAATAATGAGGATACTGGTGTCATGAAACATAAT
>NW_027906486.1:0-234 GCF_054177405.1 Leptonychotes weddellii | reverse complement strand
GTTTTATTTATTTATTCATTTATATATATAAAAATATATATATTCTTGACCTATACCTATCTTTTCAGAATAGAACAATTGTATAAAAATCTGAACAAATTGGAGAATAGTTGACAATATAAAATTCAGTACTTTGGGGCACCACCAGGTGGCTTAGTTGGTTAAGCATCTGACTTTGGCTTAGGTCGTGATCTCAGGGCCCTGGGATCAAGCCCTACGTCGGGCTGTCTGCTC
>NW_027906485.1:0-234 GCF_054177405.1 Leptonychotes weddellii | reverse complement strand
CTCTCTCATTCTCTCTCTCTCTTAAATAAAAAAAAATATATATATATTTTTTTGAGATCCTTACCTTAAATAATCTGGTTTCAAATTCCAAATTTGCTGGTACACGTTTATTATAGAAAACATTTACTTCAAAAGGGAGTTTTCTCAGGTGACTTGTAGGTGTTTTAGTTAGTTTGATAATAAATTAGAAGGTTAAATAGCTCTGCTTTATAAGATAATTTTTCTTAGGGGCGT
>NW_027906484.1:0-234 GCF_054177405.1 Leptonychotes weddellii | reverse complement strand
GGAGAGGAGATTAGGAGACCAGGCGATGCAGTAGCAAACGTTAAGAGTTGTCTTAGGTGGAGGGAAGAGATTTCATAGAATGCAGGACTATAAACAAAGGGAGAGCTAAGACATAGCCTGGTGACCTTGACTAGCATGTATAGCAATAGCAGACAACATTACTGGACAAACAACAGCTATTATAAAGATGATTGATCACAAGAAAGAGGGAGCCTGGGAACTTGATGACATTCT
>NW_027906483.1:0-234 GCF_054177405.1 Leptonychotes weddellii | reverse complement strand
CTCTCTCATTCTCTCTCTCTCTTAAATAAAAAAAAATATATATATATTTTTTTGAGATCCTTACCTTAAATAATCTGGTTTCAAATTCCAAATTTGCTGGTACACGTTTATTATAGAAAACATTTACTTCAAAAGGGAGTTTTCTCAGGTGACTTGTAGGTGTTTTAGTTAGTTTGATAATAAATTAGAAGGTTAAATAACTCTGCTTTATAAGATAATTTTTCTTAGGGGCGT
>NW_027906482.1:0-234 GCF_054177405.1 Leptonychotes weddellii | reverse complement strand
GCAGCAGAATACACATTCTTTCGAATGCATGGAATATTCTCCAGAATAGATCACATACTGGGTCACAAATCAGGTCTCAACTGGTACAAAAAGATTGAGATTAGTCCATGCATATTTTCAGATCACAGTGCTTAAAACTTGAAGTCAACTACAAGGAAAAAATCTGGAAGGACCACAAATACATGGAGGTTAAAGAGCATCCTACTAAAGAATGAGTGCGTCAACCAGGACATT
>NW_027906481.1:0-234 GCF_054177405.1 Leptonychotes weddellii | reverse complement strand
TTCATCAATGGCTTGAATGTTAGAAATTTTGTGGGAGAAAAGAGCTAAAAGCCAAGGCTGAAGTGGGCATGAGTGGAGGAGATAAGAATGTCAACCCCCACCCCTACTCTAGCTATTTGAAAGTCTAATGAATTTAGGTTTTTATGAAATCATTGGAAGGGCTAGAAATTTGGTTATTTGGGAATTTTAGTTTTTTTTTAAATGGAGAAGGGAATGGTAATGAAGGGACCAGTC
>NW_027906480.1:0-234 GCF_054177405.1 Leptonychotes weddellii | reverse complement strand
AGGCAAGTTCCATCAGACGGGGTCCTCTGTGCCAGCTGTCCCCAGAGGCGTGCTGTCCACAGAGACCTGAAGGCAGAAACCCCGCTCTTGGAGGCTGACGGGAACATCACGATTGCCCACTCTGGCTTCAGCAACAGATTCGCCGTTTCCAACAGGCTGGACACGGTCTGCGGCAGTCCCCCTGTGCTGCCGCCAGCTCCCCAGGGGAGAACGGAGGGGGGAGTCCTACACGCT
>NW_027906479.1:0-234 GCF_054177405.1 Leptonychotes weddellii | reverse complement strand
TCCCACCCATTTTGAGGCACTTGACTCACGGTGACAACCCTCCACACACCCCCCTCCCCACCCCACCCCCCCACCACACACTAAAGGCAAAACAGAAATCTACTGCTGAACCGTGTCCTTGAATCTCACCCCAAAAGATCAGTACTGTATACAACTTCAGCCTAGAGGATGCATACTAACCCTAACCCTAACCGTAAAGAGAATAAAATCGAATTTAAAAACGCCCAGTTCGTA
>NW_027906478.1:0-234 GCF_054177405.1 Leptonychotes weddellii | reverse complement strand
TAAAATCTTTAAAAAAAAAAATTTAAAAAAAAATAAAGGTTGTATAGGAGTTTACAAAATGGAAAGGTTGGGAAAGAGTATTGCCTGCAAGGAGAACAGTGTTTGCAAAAGCTATGGGTGTGAAGAAGCATGACTTTTATGTAGCTTTAGCATGACTACATTGCAATGCATGGTGTGTGTGTGTGTGTGTGTGTGTGTGTGAGTTGAGTGAGTGTGTACTGGGTGGGGCCAGTT
>NW_027906477.1:0-234 GCF_054177405.1 Leptonychotes weddellii | reverse complement strand
GGGCACATTCTGCATGGAGCACTGGGTGTTATACCCAAACAATGAATCATGGAATAGTTCTTCTAAAACTAATGATGTAATGTATGGGGATTAACATAAGAATAAAAAAAAAAGAATATTACTAATACTATGATTATTTAATCAGTCACATTACAAATAAGCGAGGTCAATTTTGAGGTAATTAGAAAGAAAAGGAGAATGTGTACATAAGGAAGAAATGTAGTTTACCTGATG
>NW_027906476.1:0-234 GCF_054177405.1 Leptonychotes weddellii | reverse complement strand
GGGATTAACATAAGAATAAAAAAAAAAATTCCAAAAAAAAAAAAAAAATGTGGGCTAGTGAAGAAATTGCATTCACTACCTAAGAGATGAATAAAAAGGAATATTGCAGGGTGCCTGGGTGGCTCAGTCAGTTAAGCATCCAACTCGTGCTTTTGGCTCAGGTTGTGATCTCATTGGTCGTCAGATTGAGCCCCATGTCTGGCTCCGCACTCAGAAAGGAGTCCGCTTGGAATT
>NW_027906475.1:0-234 GCF_054177405.1 Leptonychotes weddellii | reverse complement strand
TGAAGGTTTTCTGTTCGCTGTGACTCAGATAAAGCCATGACACTTTTTTTTTTATTTTAATTTTTTTTTATTCTTATGTTAATCCCCATACATTACATCATTAGTTCTAGATGAAGTGTTCCATGATTCATTGTTCGTGCACAACACCCAGTGCTCCATGCAGAACGTGCCCTCCTCAATACCCACCACCAGGCTAACCATCCTCCCACCCCCCTCCCCTCTAGAACCCTCAGT
>NW_027906474.1:0-234 GCF_054177405.1 Leptonychotes weddellii | reverse complement strand
CAGATGGTAATGAGCCTTGGACCCCGTCAGGCTCCATGCATGAGGTCACCAAGTGGAGCCCTCACCCCCCCTGTGGCATCCTTGCTTTCACTGGGAGCGCACTGGCTCAGGGCTCCACCATAAGCCCTCCCCCAGGCCAGTTCAGCGGAGAGGTGCACATGGCACTCTGTGTGGGTGTGTGTTGGTTCCAGTCTTGTTTATCTTTCTTTTGAAATATTGAAAGGGATTTTTTTT
>NW_027906473.1:0-1471 GCF_054177405.1 Leptonychotes weddellii | reverse complement strand
GCAAACAATTTAAAAAGCAATATATCTGAGGTACCTGGGTGGCTCAGTAGTTAAGCGTCTGCCTTCGGCTCAGGTCATGATCCCAGGGTCCTGGGATCGAGTCCTGCATCGGGCTCCCTGCTCTGCAGGAAGCCTGTTTCTCCCTCTCCCACTCCCCCTGCTTGTGTTCCCTCTCTCGCTCTCTCTCTCTCTGTCAAATAAAATAAAATCTTAAAAAAAAAAAAGCAATTTACCTCTACCTCCCTTGGGGTGGTTATATTTAAGTTTTTATTTTAATTTGTTTAATTTAATTTTAAATTGAAATGCGGGCATTGGCAAACTATAGCCAATGGCCCACAGTGGGCCAAGTCTGGCCACACTCACTTCTTTATGAGTTATTTATGGTTGCTTTCATGCTATAATGGAAGAGTTGAGTAGTTGTGACAGAGACTATATAGCCCACAGAACTGAAAATATTTACTTATCTTGCCCTTTACAGAAAAAGTTTGCTGACTACTGATGTAAATTAAAAGGGAAATAGTCATATACTTAAAATGGAGAAATAACAAAAATCAAAATTAGTGGAAAAAATTGGTGGGGCACATTAAAGCAAAACAAAGAAAAGTATGTAACTTAAATTCCTTCACTTATTAGAAAACAGGTAAATTTAGAAAATTTAGTTCAGGATTCAACACGGAAAGAAGATAATGGTTAAATAAAATTTGCTGGATGCTTACCAAGGAATTCATAAGAAATGAAAGCATTGAACTAGATATGCATTCAGCAACCTAGTAGATTTTAAAAACATAGATTTTTTTAAAAATGCACTATGAAACCTTTATAATATAGCAAAATATAATTGATATAAGCTGAAACACAGATCCAAAACACCAGTGAGTATTTTAAGTGATTACACACATACACACACATGCACAAAATCAACCATAAAAAGTTTAATGCATGTTATTGGATGTATAATATTAGAGGAAAATTTAGGATTATTATTATCATTTTTTTTTCATTTTGCCAGATTTTAAAATATCTATAATTATGAAAATTATGTGTATGTATCTTACAACCATAATTTATGATATATTTAGACAAAGTTGATTCTGCTCTAAGTCCAACATAGAAATGTTAGAAAAAATGTAACTTTAAAAAAAATGTTAATGCGTAACGGACCTAGAAACAAAGTGAAAAGTCTTAGTTTCTGAAACAGAGAGTGTGAAATTTGATGACTGTTTCCTTTGATGTGCAAAAGCTTTTTATCTTGATGAAGTCCCAATAGTTCATTTTTGTCTTTGTTTCCCTTGCCTTTGGCGATGTTTCTAGCAAGATGTTGCTGCGTCCGAGGTCACAAAGGTTGCTGCCTGTGTTGTCCTCTAGGATTTTGATGGATTCCTGTCTCACATTTAGGTCTTTCATCCATTTTGGGTCTATTTTTGTGTGTGGTGTAAGGAAATGGTCCAGTTTCATTCTTCTGCATGTGGCT
>NW_027906472.1:0-234 GCF_054177405.1 Leptonychotes weddellii | reverse complement strand
GTTTTATTTATTTATTCATTTATATATATAAAAATATATATATTCTTGACCTATACCTATCTTTTCAGAATAGAACAATTGTATAAAAATCTGAACAAATTGGAGAATAGTTGACAATATAAAATTCAGTACTTTGGGGCACCACCAGGTGGCTTAGTTGGTTAAGCATCTGACTTTGGCTTAGGTCGTGATCTCAGGGTCCTGGGATCAAGCCCTACGTCGGGCTGTCTGCTC
>NW_027906471.1:0-234 GCF_054177405.1 Leptonychotes weddellii | reverse complement strand
GGGGACATTGGACACGTTAACAAGTTCTGCTAGCACTGTCTTCTCACCTGTGTGAGGACCATCATGTTCACCATTTGCCAGATCTTAGTGGGGTCTGAATGATACATGAATGTAAGGTCCCTAGTGTTTGATCAGTGGAAACGATTAATGAGAAGTGATGAAGTGCTGGGCCAGTTTTCATAGCTGGACCTGTGCGGGGAGGGGATGTTCAGGCCTCGGAGCTTAAAAAAACAG
>NW_027906470.1:0-234 GCF_054177405.1 Leptonychotes weddellii | reverse complement strand
GCATATTTGGGGGTGGCATGGTCTGCTACTCTCGGTCACATACTGAGGCTCCAGAGGACTGGGCCTGAAACAGAAAGCTACTGTCTATGAGCAACACGGCTCCCCTTCTTTACTGCTGCAGGCATCAGAGCCGGGCCTTCTCAGAACTGCAGGGTCGGTCTCAGCTAATAACAGCAATGGTGAACTTGGTGAGTTTACCATTCTAGGGGCACTGTTCTAAGGGCTTCTATGTAT
>NW_027906469.1:0-234 GCF_054177405.1 Leptonychotes weddellii | reverse complement strand
TCTGGGCGCCCGTGTGTTTGATGAGCGCCGCACGGACGGCGGCGGGTCCTGTTTGCTTCCGTCCACAAGGCATCTGCACATAAACACGGCCCGGTTACTCCCCGCGCGCCTGTCCCCTCGGTTAGTGGCCGGGCCTGCCCGGGGCCATGACCGGCTTCCTTCCATTCTGGTCTGGTCCCCCCGCCTCTGCACGATGCCTCTCCCCAAACTTCCGGCCGTTTCCTTAGGGCACGT
>NW_027906468.1:0-234 GCF_054177405.1 Leptonychotes weddellii | reverse complement strand
CTGCCTTCAGCTGAGGTCATGATCCCAGGGTCCTGGGATCGAGCACCACGTTGGTCTTCTTGCTCAGTGGGGAGCCTGCTTCTCCCTCTCCCACTCCCCCTGCTTGTGCTCTCTCTTAAATAAATAAATAGAATCTTTTAAAAAATAATAGAAGTATTTGACATATAAAATTGAAATATCAGATTGCCTCCAGTCCATGTTGCACAGACAAAGGTTAGAGGTTAGTGGGTTTTT
>NW_027906467.1:0-234 GCF_054177405.1 Leptonychotes weddellii | reverse complement strand
TAACTACTAAAGGATTGATCTAAGGGGAAAGGCTATTATTATATTTCCAGAGGAGGAAGCAAATAGATCACCTGTAGTTTTATTAAGTAGACACCTGATATATGGATAACTCTGAAATGACGTTTCCATTTCTCCTGGTTAAATGGTGTTATGCATGTATAATGCAGCTTCTGAATGCGGATCCCAGAATACACGTGGATAGCAATGTTTGCTGCCATTTGGTAAGTGTTTATT
>NW_027906466.1:0-234 GCF_054177405.1 Leptonychotes weddellii | reverse complement strand
CCTCGGGGGCCCGACGAGCGGAGCGTCAGACGTGTGTGAATCTGCCGCTGCAACGCTGTGTCTTTAAAAACACGTCTCACGGTCTAAATCATCAGTGGTCCGACCTGTCATTCAGCGGTCTCTGCGTCTGCGTCTTGCTCCTCTTCCACCCCCGCACCCCACTCCCCGTCTTCTCTGCTGCGTGACACGGCGGGGGAGCTGAGGGCCTCCCAGGGCCACAGTCCCCCGGGTTTG
>NW_027906465.1:0-234 GCF_054177405.1 Leptonychotes weddellii | reverse complement strand
GCACTCAGGCACCCCTGGTCTTTCTGTGACCCCGAGGGTCCTGAGACCACACTGTCCCGCGAGGGTTCCACCCCCCGCTTTGCCACCAGAGTGACGTCCCTCAGTGGAGCAGACTTCTAAAAGTTCCGATTTTGTGCTCCGCGGCTCTATCACTTGCCGTAAGCGGCCAACGGAGGTCCTCTCCCCCGCCGTCTATCCTCTGGAGTATTGCCTTGGATTCACTTCTCTCCACAT
>NW_027906464.1:0-234 GCF_054177405.1 Leptonychotes weddellii | reverse complement strand
GTATTAGGGGAATGAGACAGTTTCCAGGGGCCCCACCTTGTGAAGTTTCCAGTCTGTGGGAGGGACCTGAGTGTTAGACAAGCGGTTGTGACAAGGACTGGTGGCTTCTCTCATGGATGAGACGCTGCCATCCCCCGAACACTGGCACAAAGTAGTCCCAGAGAAGAATGTTTGTGTCCGGGCGCCTGGGTGGCTCAGTTGGTTAAGCGACTGCCTTCGGCTCAGGTCATGATC
>NW_027906463.1:0-234 GCF_054177405.1 Leptonychotes weddellii | reverse complement strand
GTGGCTGCCCCAGCTCCTGCCATCACATCTGCATCGCACTTAGCTGAAAGAGAGACCAGGGCAAAGGAAGTGTTGCCCACTACTTAGAAGAGCAACGAGAGGGGGGCACATTCCTTCCCCTTAGGTCCTGTCGGTCGAAACTCAGTCGCATGCCACATGAGAGAGTCCAGGAAGCGTCACCTGTAGCTGGGCTGCCACCAGCCCCCAGGTGTAAGGGGAAGTGGGAGCCTGGAG
>NW_027906462.1:0-1471 GCF_054177405.1 Leptonychotes weddellii | reverse complement strand
TCTATTTTGGAGAATGTTCCATGGGCACTCGAGAAGAATGTGTATTCTGTTGCTTTGGGATGGAATGTTCTGAATATATCTATGAAGTCCATTTGGTCCAGTGTGTCATTTAAAGTCTTTATTTCCTTGTTGATCTTTTGCTTAGATGATCTGTCCATTTCAGTGAGGGGGGTGTTAAGGTCCCCTACTATTATTGTATTGTTGTCGATGTGTTTCTTTGCCTTTGTTATTAATTGGCTTATATAATTGCATGCTCTCATGTTTGGGGCATAGATATTTACAATTGTTATATTTTCTTGTTGGATAGACCCTTTTAAGTAGGATATAGTGTCCTTCCTCATCCCTTATTATAGTCTTTGGTTTAAAATCTAATTTGTCTGATATAAGGATTGCTACCCCAGCTTTCTTTTGGTGTCCATTAGCATGGTAAATGGTTTTCCACCCCCTCACTGTCAATCTGGAGGTGTATTTGTGTCTAAAATGAGTCTCTTGCAGACAGCATATCAATGGGTCTTGTTTTTTAATCCAGTCTGATAGCCTGTGTCTTTTGATTGGGGCATTTAGCCCATTTACATTCAGGGTAACTATTGAAAGATAGGAATTTAGTGCCATTGTATTGCCTATAAAGTGACTGTTACTGTATATTGTCTGTGTTCCTTTCTGGTCTATGTTACTTTTAGGCTCTCTCTTTGCTTAGAGGATCCCTTTCAATATTTCTTGTAGGGCTGGTTTTGTGTTTGCAAATTCCTTTAGTTTTTGTTTGTCTGGGAAACTTTTTATCTCTCCTATTTTCAGTGACAACCTAGCTGGATTTAGTATTCTTGGCTGCATATTTTTCTCATTTAGTTCTCTGAATATATCATGCCAATCCTTTCTGGCCTGCCGGGTCTCTGTGGATAGGTCTGTTGCCAGTCTAATGTTTCTACCATTGTAGGTTACATATCTCTTCTGAGCTGCTTTCAGGATTTTCTCTTTGTCTCTGAGACTCATAAATTTTACTATTAGATATCGGGGTTTTGACTTATTTTTATTGATGTTGAGGGGGTTTCTCTGTGCCTCCTGGATTTTGATGCCTGTTTCCTTCCCCAAATTAGGGAAGTTCTCTGCTATAATTTGCTCCAATATACCTTCTGCCCCTCTTCTCTTTTTTCTTCTTCTGGGATCCCAATTACTCTAATATGGTTTCATCTTATGGTATCACTTATCTCTTGAATTCTGCCCTCGTGATCCAGTAGTTGTTTATCTCTCTTTTTCCTAGCTTCTTAATTTTCCATCATTTGGTCTTCCATATCACTAATTCTCTCTTCTGCCTCATTTGTCCTAGCAGTGAGAGCCTCCATTTTTGATTGCACCTCATTAACAGCTTTTTTGATTTCGACTTGGTTAGATTTTGGTTCTTTTATTTCTCCCGGAAGGGTTTCTCTAATATCTTCCATGCTTTTTTCAAGCCCAGCTAGTATCTTTTTTTTTT
>NW_027906461.1:0-234 GCF_054177405.1 Leptonychotes weddellii | reverse complement strand
ATTAGATGGCGAATGGCACAGCAGTTTTTTTTATGAAGAACAGAAAGAACCCTTCACTGGAGTCAGGAGTCCAAAGTTCCTGCTCGGCGCTGCTGCTCACTGGCTGTGTGATCTAGAACTTTCCAGCCAGCATCTCCTATCCCTATCATGGAGGAGCGTCTGCCTTCAGCTCAGGTCATGATCCCAGGGTCCTGGGATCAAGCCCGATCCCGGCTCAGTGGGGAGTCTGCTTCT
>NW_027906460.1:0-234 GCF_054177405.1 Leptonychotes weddellii | reverse complement strand
TTTTTAAAGATTTTATTTATTTATTTGAGACAGAGAGAATGAGAGAGAGAGAGCACATGAGAGGGGGGAGGGTCAGAGGGAGAAGCAGGCTCCCTGCCGAGCAGGGAGCCCGATGCGGGACTCGATCCAGGGACTCCAGGATCATGACCTGAGCCGAAAGCAGTCGCTTAACCAACTGAGCCACCCAGGCGCCCTCATTAGAGCATTATTAATACAAAATCAGAAGCAATCTTA
>NW_027906459.1:0-234 GCF_054177405.1 Leptonychotes weddellii | reverse complement strand
TATGGGGATTAACATAAGAATAAAAAAAAAATTCCAAAAAAAAAAAAATGTGGGCTAGTGAAGAAATTGCATTCACTACCTAAGAGATGAATAAAAAGGAATATTGCAGGGTGCCTGGGTGGCTCAGTCAGTTAAGCATCCAACTCGTGCTTTTGGCTCAGGTTGTGATCTCATTGGTCGTCAGATTGAGCCCCATGTCTGGCTCCGCACTCAGAAAGGAGTCCGCTTGGAATT
>NW_027906458.1:0-234 GCF_054177405.1 Leptonychotes weddellii | reverse complement strand
GGTCTCTCAGACACCCCGATCCTCCACCATCACCATCTCTCAGACACCCTGATCCTCCACCATCATTGTGTCTCTCAGACACCCCGATCCTCCACCATCACCGTCTCTCAGACACCCCGATCCTCCACCATCACCGTCTCTCAGATACCCTGATCCTCCACCATCTCTGTCTCTCAAACACCCCATCCTCCACGACCACTGACTCTCAGACACCTTGATCCTCCACCACCACTG
>NW_027906457.1:0-234 GCF_054177405.1 Leptonychotes weddellii | reverse complement strand
TTCTGCTCCCTGCCTCCATAACCTGCTCTCTCCAGCATCTCCACAGCTTGACTTGTTGCTTGGAATCAGCTGATTTTTCAGGGTCCTTTCTTCCCACCTCTGCTGCTCCACAAGGGGCCCAGATTACAGTGGGGAGAAGCCGAAGGACAGAGGGGAAGGCCGGGAGCTTCTTCACCATCACACTGGTTCTGCTTCCTTAGAGGTTCACCTAACTATCTGTAGGTTTGGGAATTA
>NW_027906456.1:0-234 GCF_054177405.1 Leptonychotes weddellii | reverse complement strand
CACACACACACACACACACACACACACACACACACACCAGTTTCAAATTCAATAAATCTGCAGGGAGGCCTGAGAATTTGTATTTCTAATAAGTTCAACTGATGCTGATAGGTACCAGACTTTGAAAACCACTGATGCAGGCAACTCAAATCCGCTCTGGAAAAACTTATTTTTAATTTCTAAATATACTTTCTCCATGTATTCATTGTCATTAAATATTTTCATGCAACTAAT
>NW_027906455.1:0-234 GCF_054177405.1 Leptonychotes weddellii | reverse complement strand
GGAGTCTGCATTAAGATCTCCTGATCTGGTCTAGTGACCATGGGGAGGCAGTATGTATTGGATAGCCAAGGCGCTTCCCTGCTTTTAATTACAGGCAAAGCCCTCACCTCTAATGTGATCAAAATGATAGATGGTTCATTAATTTCAAATATTATTTAAAGGGTAACTGTGAGAAACATACCTTAGACTTACTTTAACTTAAAGCATATATAGGTATGTTCAGGCACCATTTTT
>NW_027906454.1:0-234 GCF_054177405.1 Leptonychotes weddellii | reverse complement strand
TTCAAACCTTCCCACAATGAATGCCAGTTCAGAGGCTTCCCTGGTGAATTCTGCCAAATATTTAAGGGAAGAATAGTATCAATTCTACACAAATTTTCTCAGAAAACAGAGGAGGAGAAAATAATTCCCAACCCGCTTCAAGACTATAGTTACTTTATAGTCAAGGCGGCTTGGTGTTGCGTTAAGCAGAGACCCAGATCATCAGGAACAAGTCGACCTCCCAGTGGCTTTACA
>NW_027906453.1:0-234 GCF_054177405.1 Leptonychotes weddellii | reverse complement strand
GTGTCTTCTTTTTTTGGAAGTTTGAAGGCAGATATTCCAACCTGATAAAGGAGGATTTTCCAGAGACGGGGCTACCTGCACTCCCCCATGGATGGTCTGTGCCCCGTGTGTGCATCTGAGTGGATTTCTGACACTGTGCTTGGCCTTCCCTCTCATTGTGGAGTGTTTCACACCCGGGGCCGGGGGCTGGGGACAGGGCCGGGGACAGGGCCGGGGACAGGGCCGGGACAGGGG
>NW_027906452.1:0-234 GCF_054177405.1 Leptonychotes weddellii | reverse complement strand
GGAGCTGTGGGTGGAAGACGGTGCAGACTCACCATGCCCATCCATATGTACCAGTGCATGGTGGTTAGAGTCTATCGTGAACTGAGAATCTGAATGGTGGCTTGCGTGTGTATAAGGACATGCGCACATGTACAAAACTGATCAGATGTTGGCAGGGGTGGTCAGTGTCCCAGAGGGGTTACCAGTGTGAGCTCTGAAGCCCACCCTCCTGCTGGGAGTCCCAACTCAAACACG
>NW_027906451.1:0-1471 GCF_054177405.1 Leptonychotes weddellii | reverse complement strand
CTTGTATTGCTATATACTTTCCTCTTAGGACTGCCTTTGCTGCATCCCAAAGATTTTGAACAGTTGTGTTTTCATTTTCATTTGTTTCCATGAATTTTTTAAATTCTTCTTTAATTTCCTGGTTGACCCATTCATTCTTTAGTAGGATGCTCTATAGCCTCCATGTATTTGAGTTCTTTCCGACTTTCCTCTTGTGATTGAGTTCTAGTTTCAAAGCATTGTGGTCTGAAAATAGGCAGGGAATGATCCCAATCTTTTGGTACTGGTTGAGACCTGATTTGTGATCTAGGATGTGATCTATCTTACTAATGTCCATATTGATTAGGTCCCTGGCAGTTGGTACTGCCCCTTATTCTTTTTTTTTTTAGGTGATTTTTTCCATCTTGTCATTTTGTCCAGAGGAGAATAGATGAATGAGAGAACAAAATGCTAACAGGATAACAACAACCCCAGAAAAATATATACTAAACAAATCAGAAGAGCCCTGAAACCAGGGGAAAAGAAAGGGAAAGAAAGAGAAAAAGATAAAAACAAACAAACAAAAAGACTGTATGATCAAATATGATCAAGCTGGTGCATAGATCAGTGCCACACACTAGATTTTGGGTGTATTTTGGTCTCTTAGAAGAAAATGCCTCCCAAAATTTTGAAGAAAGAAAAACTTATATATGTACAAAAATAAGGGTAAATACGATGAAGGGATGGAACATGACTGCAAAGATGAAAATTATAAAAGATTTTATAAAAGGAATTGATAAGATTAGAAGTTGGTTGAAAAAAGAAAGAAAAGGATTTAAAAAAGAAAAGGGAGAGAATGTGATCAGGCAGGAGACTAGAACAAAGCCATACACTAGAGATTTAGGGTATATTTTGATCTGTTAGAAGAAATTGTATCCCAAAATTTTAAAGAGAGAACAACTTATATATATGTACCAAAAATAAGGTTAACTACTATGAAGGGATCTACTACTAAGAATATGACTCTAAAAATGAAAAATAAAAAAGATTTTTTAAAAAAGGGATTGATAAGATGTTGGTTGAAAAAGGGAAAAAGAAAAATTCAAAAAAAAAAAAAGAAAAGAAAAAGAAAGTTAAAAAAAATTAACTTTGAAAGACTAAAGAATCATGGTAAAAAAGCCATGAATTCTATGTGCAGTATTCCCCTAGCGCTAGAGTTCTGCTGTTTTCATTGATCAGTAAACTTGGTCTTGGCTGGCGGTTCTTGCTGATCTTCTGGGGGAGGGGCCTGTTGCCATGGTTCCCAAATGTCTTTCCTGGAGGCGGAATTGTCCCGCCCTTGCCGGCTCCAGGCTAAGTAATCTGCTCGGCTTTGCTCTTGGGAGCTTTTTTCCCTGCAAGCTTTCCGTACAGCTTTGGAGGCGGAGAGTGAAAATGGCGGCCTCCCAATCTCCGCCCCCGGAGGAGCCGAGAACTCGGGGCCCGCTCCTCAGTGAGCCCCCAGAGAAAAGCC
>NW_027906450.1:0-234 GCF_054177405.1 Leptonychotes weddellii | reverse complement strand
GCCACCCATGCGCCCCTAAATATAAGATTCTTAACATGAAAAAAATGTTTTAAACAACTGACAGAAAGAAATTAATTATTAAAATTGGAAAACCAGACAAAAACTAAATAAGAAGGGTAAAATTAGAAACACACAAAAGCAGAATTCAAAGTGAAATACTTTACAGGTAATTAAGAAGGTGAATTTATATCAAAGCTAATAAATAATGAGGATACTGGTGTCATGAAACATAAT
>NW_027906449.1:0-234 GCF_054177405.1 Leptonychotes weddellii | reverse complement strand
TGCGCCAACCACTGCTTTCAGAGCAGGGCCTCGGGGGTGCGCCGCAAGGGGGCGCCGGCGCCCGGGCGGGAGAGAGGAGGTAAAGGCCGGCCCCGGCGCACGGCCGCCTGGGGGACTCAGAGAGGGCGATGGACGGCGGAGGTGGGGAGCGGGCCCGGGCGCACGGCCGCCGGGGGTACTCGGGGTGGGTCGTGGACGGCGGAGGTGAGGGGCGGGCCCGGGCGCACGGCCGCC
>NW_027906448.1:0-234 GCF_054177405.1 Leptonychotes weddellii | reverse complement strand
TATTTTATTTTTTTAAACATTTAATGAGAATTTCTTTTTTTTTTTTTTTTAAAGATTTTTTATTTATTTATTTGAGACAGAGAGAATGAGAGACAGAGAGCATGAGAGGGAAGAGGGTCAGAGGGAGAAGCAGACTCCCTGCCGAGCAGGGAGCCCGATGCGGGACTCGATCCCGGGACTCCAGGATCATGACCTGAGCCGAAGGCAGTCGCTTAACCAACTGAGCCACCCAGG
>NW_027906447.1:0-234 GCF_054177405.1 Leptonychotes weddellii | reverse complement strand
TGGAATCTGTTTAACTGTGAAACCATTTCTTTCTTTTTTTTTTTTTTTTAAAGATTTTATTTATTTATTTGACAGAGAGAGACACAGCGAGAGAGGGAACACAAGCAGGGGGAGTGGGAGAGGGAGAAGCAGACTCCCTGCCGAGCAGGGAGCCCGATGCGGGGCTCGATCCCAGGACCCTGGGATCATGACCAGAGCCAAAGGCAGACGCTTAACGACTGAGCCACTCAGGCG
>NW_027906446.1:0-234 GCF_054177405.1 Leptonychotes weddellii | reverse complement strand
GCACCTGCACGCCGTCAGACCAGTCTGTGACTTCAGGTTGAATAGCAGTGAACTCAGGAACTGGAACAGTCCTTTCACCCTGAAAGTCCTCCTCGGTCACAGAGTTCTCAGCAGCGACCTGCCCCTCCTTTTCAATCTCTTCAGGATCTCTGTAGAAGTAGAGATCAGGCATGATCCCCCATGGGTGCTCACGGGAAATGGTGCCACGCACGCACGGAACTTCCCAGGCCCACT
>NW_027906445.1:0-234 GCF_054177405.1 Leptonychotes weddellii | reverse complement strand
CTGATGAGAGAGTTGTTGCTCTTCTTTTCTTCAACCTCCTGTTGAGTTTGTAGGTGTTCAGAATGGTTTGATCCCTATCCAGCTGAATTCCTGAGAGGAGACGAAATCCAGGTCTCCTACTCCTCCGCCATCTTGCTCCAGTGTATTTATTCTTTAAATAGTCAATTTAAAATTGTATTAAAATTAAAAAGTAAATTTTAAATTGCATTTTTATTATTTTATCTAGGCTTCTAG
>NW_027906444.1:0-234 GCF_054177405.1 Leptonychotes weddellii | reverse complement strand
GTACCTCTGAAACAAATAATGCAATATATGTTAAGAAAAAAAAAAAGAAGAAGAAGAAGAAGGTAGCGGGAGGGGAAGAATGAAGCGGGGGAAATCGGAGGGGTAGACGAACCATGAGAGACGATGGACTCTGAAAAACAAACTGAGGGTTCTAGAGGGGAGGGGGGTGGGAGGATGGGTTAGCCTGGTGATGGGTATTGAGGAGGGCACGTTCTGCATGGAGCACTGGGTGTT
>NW_027906443.1:0-234 GCF_054177405.1 Leptonychotes weddellii | reverse complement strand
TAGAACTAATGATGTAATGTATGGGGATTAACATAAGAATAAAAAAAAAAAAAAGAAGATGCTACTTCTGACCTTAAAAAAAAAAAAATCAGTCTAGTGGAATTCAGTGCAGGATAATGTGATATAAGACAAGATTTCTTAATCTAGGGGAGAGAGGTGTTTTTGAACTCTGAGATTTTGTGCTAATTTTTTGTATATGTACATTTTTCTGGGGAGAGGTCCAGATTTTTATTA
>NW_027906442.1:0-234 GCF_054177405.1 Leptonychotes weddellii | reverse complement strand
CCTTTCGGCCATAGTGTCCTGGGCATAGTGGGGTCGAGGCCATTCCCACTGGTAGGGCCATCATTATCCTTGCGGCGTGTGATAAAGGTGCACCGGGAACAACTCCCTTATTGCCCAGAGTGTAAGAGCACAAATACCTGCAATTAGGAGGCCTAAAGCAGTTACCTCTCCCCATGTGGGGTCTCTTTATCTTGCTTTCTTTTTTTTTTTTTTTTAAAGATTTTATTTATTTAT
>NW_027906441.1:0-1471 GCF_054177405.1 Leptonychotes weddellii | reverse complement strand
GGGTGCAGGTATCTTTTCAAGTTAGTGTTTTCATTTTATTTGGATAAAGACCCAGAAGTGGAATTAGTAGATCATAGTGTAGTTCTATTTTTAATTTTCTGAGGAACCTCCATACTGTTTTCCACAGTGGCTGTACCAGTTTGCATTCCCACCAACAGTACACGAGGGTTCCCTTTCTCCACATCCTCGCCAACATCTGTTGCCTCTTGTCTTTTTGATTCAAGGTATTCTGACAGGTATGAGGTGATACCTCATTGTGATTTGTATTTCCCTGATGGTCAGTGATGTTGAGCATCTTTTCATGGGTCTGTTGACCATCTGTAGGTCTTTTTTGGAAAAATGCCCATTTCTTAATCAGATTGTTTTTGTTTGAGTTGTATAAGTTCTTTATATATTTTGGATATTAATCCCTTATCACATAAACAATTTGCAAATATTTTCTCCCATGCAGTAGGTTTCCGTTTCATTTTGTTGATGGTTTCCTTGGCTGTGCAGGAGCTTTTCAGTTTGATGTAGTCCCACTTGTTTATTTTTGCTTTTGTTGCCTTTGCAAAGACCTCATTTTTATTTATTTATTTTTAAAGTAGTGTCTACACCCAACATGGAACTCAAACTCATGATCCCAAGATCAAGAGTCACATGCTCTACTAACTGAGCCTGCCAGGTGCCCCTGCAAAGATCTCATTTTTAAAAATGAAATATTAAAATTAAATATGGGGACAGTTTTGGTACCAAAAAATACAGCGAAGGTGGGAGAGACCCTTGGATCCATCAATTACATATGGTTAAAAGATAATTAGAAACATAATAAATCCTGGAATGGTTCCTTTTTCCAGGGAATAAACAAGATGGGGAAGAAGACAAATTTAGAAACTTAGGAAGGCATCTGTTGGATGAAAGCCAACAGAGGGCCATGGATTCTCAAAGCACGAAAAAGACATCACTCCAGAGAAATGGCACAAGCAGAAACCAGGAAATGACCATGTGCCCAGCATCTCACCTGACCCTAGGCAGGTATATAAAGGGCTCCCGGTCCAGGAGGCTCCACACCTGAACACCTGTCCTCCGCACCTGCTCCTCTGACCTGCTCCACCCTCAACCCACCAGAACCATGGGCTGCTGTGGCTGTTCCGGAGGCTGCGGCTCCGGCTGTGGGGGCCATGGCTCCGGCTGTGGGGGCTGTGGTTCCGGCTGCTGTGTGCCCGTCTGCTGCTGCAAGCCCATGTGCTGCTGTGTGCCAGCCTGCACCTGCTCCAGCTGTGGCTCCTGTGGGGGCTCCAAGGGGGGCTGTGGCTCCTGTGGGGGCTCCAAGGGGGGCTGCGGCTCCTGTGGCTCCTATGGCTGCTCCCAGTCCAGCTGCTGTGTCCCCTGCTGCTCCCAGTCCAGCTGCTGCAAACCCTGCTGCTGTTCTTCAGGCTGTGGGTCATCCTGCTGTCAGTCCAGCTGCTGTAAGCCCTGCTGCTCCCAGTCC
>NW_027906440.1:0-234 GCF_054177405.1 Leptonychotes weddellii | reverse complement strand
TTATTAGTAAGGATTTGCTCTAATATAATCCTACAGCAGGGAAGTGAAAATATTATTTTAAAATAAATAGGAGTTTGTTTAACTGTTATTTAGGAAAATATTTTCTTCTCATTCTCTGCATGACAACTTTAAATTGGTATATAATGTAGTTTAAGTAAATAAGGAATACCTCTTTGTATCATTTTTCTTGTTCAGGAGGCTTTGTTAGTGTTTAGTGTAAATGTATTGCTTGTT
>NW_027906439.1:0-234 GCF_054177405.1 Leptonychotes weddellii | reverse complement strand
TTCTTTTCAAATTAGTATTTTTTGGTTTTGGGGGGTAAATATCCAGCAGTGAATTATTAGATCATATGATAGTTCTATTTTTAATTTTTTGAGGAACTTCATACTGTTTTCCACAGTGGCTATACCAATTTACAGTCTTACCAACATTGTACGTGGGTTCCCATTTCTCTGCATCCTTGCCAACACCTGTTATTTCTTACCGTTTTTATTCTAGCCAGGTGATATCTCATTGTG
>NW_027906438.1:0-234 GCF_054177405.1 Leptonychotes weddellii | reverse complement strand
TTCTGAACTCTAGTTCTGACATCTTATTAATGTCCGTACTGTAGGTCCCTGGCAGTTGGTCCTGCCTCTGGTTCTTTTATTTGAGGTGATTTTTTCCATCTTGTCATTTTGTCCAGAGGAGAATAGATGAATGAGAGAACAAAATGCTAGCAGGGTAACAACTACCCCAGAAAAATATACACTAAACAAATCAGAAGAGACCGGAAACCAGGGGAAAAGAAAGGGAAAGAAAGA
>NW_027906437.1:0-234 GCF_054177405.1 Leptonychotes weddellii | reverse complement strand
GAGATTCTTTTTCCTGTCCAGCAGGGGCAAAAAAGAGAGAGAGAGAGAGAGACCTCCTGCCAAGAATTTTATGTAGTATGCACTTTCCTTTAGTTTGATTGGGCCAACTTATGTCTCAAACCACCACTAGATAGGAAAGAGTTACCATAAGAAGACCATTCACTGATTAACTCAGAATAACTAGAGATGAGTCTCATGGGAATAAGGGGTCATTTGCATAAAATTGGAGCAAGG
>NW_027906436.1:0-234 GCF_054177405.1 Leptonychotes weddellii | reverse complement strand
GCTTGGCAGGAAGCCTGCTTCTCCCTCTGCCTGCTGCTCCCCCAGCTTGTGTGCTCTCTCTCTCTGACAAATAAATAAATTAAAAAAATACACTGGATGGAATAAATAGTAGACTAGATGAAGCAGCAGAATGGATCAGTGACCTGGAGGACAGAGTAATGGAAGTTAATCAAACTGAGCAGGTGAGAGAAAAAAAAATAATGCAAAATGAGAATAGACTTAGATAACTCAATG
>NW_027906435.1:0-234 GCF_054177405.1 Leptonychotes weddellii | reverse complement strand
CGCTTCGTTTTGCCTCTCCGTCTTCACTTCGGCCTGAATTTCTCCGGCGGAAGGAGGTTTTCTGGTCCCGCGTTCCGGGGCCGAGTGTCCCCTGCCGCCAGACTCTCACCTCCCTGGTGTTGGTCCCCTGCAGGCTGGAGGACCCTCTGGTGGGTTGAGCCCGACCTGGGTGTCCCCTGTCCCCTGACTCTCACTTCCCTGGCGTTGGTCCCCTGCAGGCTGGAGGACCCTCTG
>NW_027906434.1:0-234 GCF_054177405.1 Leptonychotes weddellii | reverse complement strand
TTGTTTCCTGCGATTAAGAATTCCTCATATCAGTGAGATCATATGATACATGTCTTTCTCTGTTTGACTTATTTCACTCAACATAATACCCTCCAGTTCCATCCACGTCATTGCAAATGGCAAGATCTCATTCCTTTTGATGGCTGCATAATATTCCATTGTATATATATACCACATCTTCTTTATCCATTCATCTGTCGATGGACATCTTGGC
This sequence comes from Leptonychotes weddellii, assembly GCF_054177405.1. NCBI lineage: Eukaryota > Metazoa > Chordata > Mammalia > Carnivora > Phocidae > Leptonychotes > Leptonychotes weddellii. Next base: position 20 of record NW_027906434.1, on the reverse strand, counting down.
TCTTTCCACAGTTTGGCTAT
>NW_027906433.1:0-234 GCF_054177405.1 Leptonychotes weddellii | reverse complement strand
GGAGTTTAACCAGTCACTCATGAAAGCAGCCCCATGTTTCCCAGAAATGGGTCTGTCGGGGTGTCCCTGCTGGGCTCATTCATTGGCGAAGAGCTGTCTGTAGGAAGCATGGCCTTGGCGTCGGGCTGCAATTGAGCCCAGCTGTCATGGTGCAATGGATTTCAGAGAAGGGCCCATTCTCGAGGCCGCCACAGCTCACGTGCACAGAGCGCTACGTGGTGGGCGTTTGTCTTT
>NW_027906432.1:0-234 GCF_054177405.1 Leptonychotes weddellii | reverse complement strand
GGTAACAGGCATTTAGCTCAAACCTTGTTGACTATGGCACAACTGTCTTCTGAAACTGGGTACAGAGGGAATGATGGAGGGCACGTTAAGTTTTTGCACCTCTGAATGTCAACTATTCATACTTCAATACTTCCAGAATTTTTCCAAGCTCTTGTAACTAAAAAGAAAAATAGCATAGTGGGAAAGCTGGGCACGCGTGGGGGCGGGGAATATACAGGACCTCTCGGCACTTTC
>NW_027906431.1:0-234 GCF_054177405.1 Leptonychotes weddellii | reverse complement strand
GTCAAATTCGACGACGATCTGAAAGGACCTTGAGAATCTGAACGAAAGTCTCTGCTGCGGCCATGATGCAGCACACGACAGGTGCACACGGCAGAAGGTGGGACGTGGGAAGGACCAGCTGGCCAGAGGGTGCTACACTTCAGCTGCGAGGGGCAGTTTATCTTGAGGGCGCTGCCCCAGCAAGAAAATCAGGCATTTCAGGCAGATTGGCGAGTGTGTGATGAGCTCAGAGAG
>NW_027906430.1:0-1471 GCF_054177405.1 Leptonychotes weddellii | reverse complement strand
AGAATTAATAAGATCGATAAACCACTGGTCAGACTTATCCAAAAGAAAAGAGAAAGGACCCAAATTAATAAAATCATGAATGAAAGGGGAGAGATCACGACCAACACCAAGGAAATAGAAATAATTATCAGAAATTATTATCAACAACTATATGCCAATAAATTAAGCAACCTGGAAGAAATGGATGCCTTCCTGGAAACCTATAAGCTGCCAAGACTGAAACAGGAAGAAATTGACAACACGAATAGACCAATAAGCAGTAATAAGATTGAAGCAGTGATCCAAAACCTTCCAAAAAACAAGAGTCAAGGGCCTGATGGATTCCCTGGGGAATTATACCAAACATTCAAAGAAGAAATAATACCTATTCTCCTGAAGGAGTTTCAAAAAATAGAAACAGAAGGAAAATTTCCAGACTCATTTTATGAGGAAAGCATTACCTTGATCCCCAAACCAGGCAAAGACCCCATCAAAAAAGAGAATCAGACCAATATCCCTGATGAATATGGATGCCAAAATTCTCAACATGATCCTAGCTAATAGTATCCAACTGTACATTAAAAGGATTATCCATCAGGACCAGGTGGGATTTATCCTTGGGATGCAAGGGTGGTTCAACATTTGCAAATCAATCACTGTGATAGAACACATTAATAAGAGGAGGGAGAAGAACCATATGGTCCTCTCAATGGATGCAGAAAAAGCATTTGACAAAGTACAACATCTTTTCCTGATTAAAACTCTTCAGAGTATAGGGATAGAGGGAACATTCCTCAATTCCATAAAAACTATTTATGAAATGCCCACAGCAAATATCATTCTCAATGGGGAAAAGCTGAGAGCCTCAGGAACACAAACAGGATGCTCACTCTCACCACTATTGTTCAACATAGTACTTGAAGTCCTAGCCTCAGCAATCAGACAACAAAAAGAAATAAAATGTATTCAAAATGGAAAAGAAGAAGTCAAACTCTCTCTCTTTGCAGATGACATGATACTTTATGTGGAAAACCCAAAAGACTCCACCCCCAAATTACTAGAACTCATACAGCAATTCAGTACTGTGGCAGGATACAAAATCAATGCACAGAAATCAGTTGCTTTTCTATACACTAAAAATGTAACTTTAGAAAGAAAAATTAGGGAATCAATTCCATTTACAATAGCACCAAAAACCATAAGATACCTTGGAATCTATACTCTAGAAACTACAGGACACTTATGAAAGAAATTGAAGAAGACACAAAAAGATGGAAAAACATTCCATGATCATGGATCAGAAGAATAAACATTGTTAAAATGTCTATGCTGCCCAGAGAAATCTATAATTTCCTTTTTAAAAATTTTTATTATGTTATGTTAGTCACCATACAATACATCATTAGTTTTTGATGTGGTGGTCCACGATCCATTGTTTTCATATAACACCCAGTGCTCCATGCAGTATGTGCCCTCCTTAATACCCATCACC
>NW_027906429.1:0-234 GCF_054177405.1 Leptonychotes weddellii | reverse complement strand
GAGGCCTGGGCCATGAGGAGAAGCCCAGGGACTCTCTTCTTTTTTTTTTTTTTTTAAGATTTTATTTATTTGCAAGAGAGAGAATGAGAGACAGAGAGCATGAGAGGGAGGAGGGTCAGAGGGAGAAGCAGACTCCCTGCTGAGCAGGGAGCCCGATGCGGGACTCGATCCCGGGACTCCAGGATCATGACCTGAGCCGAAGGCAGTCGCTTAACCAACTGAGCCACCCAGGCG
>NW_027906428.1:0-234 GCF_054177405.1 Leptonychotes weddellii | reverse complement strand
TGTTACTACAAGTTATAATTCCCACAGTGAACCCATGTTAAATTATTGGCAAAGACAGTGTCGGTCTCAGGATACTTTCCCTCAAACAAAACAATCGCCTTCCCAGCGGCACCTGGGGTGGCTTTGGGGCCCCTGGGTGCCACACATGGAGGTCTCCCTACGCCAGCCATCCAGAGAACACCCCGTGAGACCGGGTCCCAAACCTGCCCTCCACGCCCCCTCCCTTCACTCGTG
>NW_027906427.1:0-234 GCF_054177405.1 Leptonychotes weddellii | reverse complement strand
GGGACAGAGGAGTGGGGACATCGGTGCTATCCCCTATGTGGGGATTAAATTTCCTCCCCCCTCCCTGGCCAGTCTGGAGTCCTAAGACCCTTAAAATCAAAGGTCAACAGGTCAGTTGTCTTCTACAAGAGTGCAATATGCTGTGCCCAGCACAGCGCCCTACACACTCCAGAATGGTCTAGCCTCCGCTCAGCTTCCACTGGGAACCTCCTACAAAACAGACACCAACAGCTC
>NW_027906426.1:0-234 GCF_054177405.1 Leptonychotes weddellii | reverse complement strand
CTGGACAAAGGGTCCAGGAGGAGGTGAGGAGAACAGTCTCCGGGTCGTGGTCTGACTTCTCCTTCTGTGGGAGTTGACAAGGCCCCTTCTGGGGAAGTTGCAAGCAAGGTCACGAGTGAGTCTTGGGAAACACGGGGCTCTTCACACTTGGGCGCTTAGCAAGACTGAGGTGTGGACCAGGCACCCGACATGTGCCAGAAGTATGGCCAGAGGGAAGGGGCTGCCTCCTGCTCT
>NW_027906425.1:0-234 GCF_054177405.1 Leptonychotes weddellii | reverse complement strand
GTATTAGGGGAATGAGACAGTTTCCAGGGGCCCACCCTTGTGAAGTTTCCAGTCTGTGGGAGGGACCTGAGTGTTAGACAAGCGGTTGTGACAAGGACTGGTGGCTTCTCTCATGGATGAGACGCTGCCATCCCCCGAACACTGGCACAAAGTAGTCCCAGAGAAGAATGTTTGTGTCCGGGCGCCTGGGTGGCTCAGTCGGTTAAGCGACTGCCTTCGGCTCAGGTCATGATC
>NW_027906424.1:0-234 GCF_054177405.1 Leptonychotes weddellii | reverse complement strand
GGAAATCCTCTCTGGTGCTGATGCGGGAAGGGCCGTGGAGGCCTGGCCAGAGGAGCTCCAGACATCAGCGGGGGTTAGGATCTTTGGGCGCTGGAAGCTTCTCCCTCTCAGTTTTCACATGGCTGGGAAATTTGGCTCTGCTCTATTTCCCTTCTGAAATGTTCGCCTCAGCAGTTTGAAGGCCAGGGGATGGGGAAACGTTCCCTGCTGGCTGCGAGCAGACTCTTTTCTGGC
>NW_027906423.1:0-234 GCF_054177405.1 Leptonychotes weddellii | reverse complement strand
GTATTAGGGGAATGAGACAGTTTCCAGGGGCCCACCCTTGTGAAGTTTCCAGTCTGTGGGAGGGACCTGAGTGTTAGACAAGCGGTTGTGACAAGGACTGGTGGCTTCTCTCATGGATGAGACGCTGCCATCCCCCGAACACTGGCACAAAGTAGTCCCAGAGAAGAATGTTTGTGTCCGGGCGCCTGGGTGGCTCAGTTGGTTAAGCGACTGCCTTCGGCTCAGGTCATGATC
>NW_027906422.1:0-234 GCF_054177405.1 Leptonychotes weddellii | reverse complement strand
GGAAATCCTCTCTGGTGCTGATGCGGGAAGGGCCGTGGAGGCCTGGCCAGAGGAGCTCCAGACATCAGCGGGGGTTAGGATCTTTGGGCGCTGGAAGCTTCTCCCTCTCAGTTTTCACATGGCTGGGAAATTTGGCTCTGCTCTATTTCCCTTCTGAAATGTTCGCCTCAGCAGTTTGAAGGCCAGGGGATGGGGAAACATTCCCTGCTGGCTGCGAGCAGACTCTTTTCTGGC
>NW_027906421.1:0-234 GCF_054177405.1 Leptonychotes weddellii | reverse complement strand
TCAGACCAGTGATTGAAGCAAAGAAGAAAGGTGAGGAGAGCAAGAGTTGGCGATGCTAACAATGACTTCTAGAATTTAAGGATGATGAAGCTCCCCAGGTTCCTGCAACTTCTATTTCCTATCTGTGAACCATTGCAGTGTCTCACCTAAGAATGTTGTGTTGCTTAAGATATTGCAATTTAAGATAAAAGCAAGATGGCGGAGGAGTAGGAGACCTGGACTTTGTCTCCTCTC
>NW_027906420.1:0-1471 GCF_054177405.1 Leptonychotes weddellii | reverse complement strand
TCGGAGGGGTAGACGAACCATGAGAGACGATGGACTCTGAAAAACAAACTGAGGGTTCTAGAGGGGAGGGGGGTGGGAGGATGGGTTAGCCTGGTGATGGGTATTGAGGAGGGCACATTCTGCATGGAGCACTGGGTGTTATGCACAAACAATGAATCATGGAACACTACATCTAAAACTAATGATGTATGGGGATTAATATAAGAATAAAAAAAAATAGCAAGGCTCCTTAAGGTCGCCTTATGTTTTCTTTTATAGTCTACAAACTTCCTCCCCAGAGTATTTTGCTCTGTACTCCCTTGCGAGTGTACAATAAATGCTAATTGGATAAATGAGTTTTTCAGTTTCCAGAGTAATCACCTAGTGCTCCAAACATCTCTTCAAGAGCTCAGTGTGGGTTAAAGGAACAGGCAACACCACTTAACTTTTCTGGCCACTTGGCTACCTTGAACCTGAAGAACCATAAACTTTTAGTGCTATAGATTAAAAAAGAAGGCCTAGAACAACATCCACTTCTCCAAACGATTCCGATGCCTCTAAAATGTGACATTTTGCTGTTGTTTCCTTTTACTGTTTTTAATTACTGGGTCTATTTGCATGAAATGAGGATCTGGGTTGCCTAGGCGTTCATCTGCTCCGACTGCATATTCCTCTCTTAAATAGCATTCTTCAGCGTGGCTTTGCTTGCTGCCTCCAACATTTTGACAGGACCTCCCCCTCCTCTCCTTTCACCATCCTCCCATCACTCCCCAGGAGAGAGGTTATTTTTAAAGGACATAATCAATAGACTTGGGAAGCAGCCAAAGCATAAGGGGGTCATATGATCGGGAATAAACTACTAGGGATTGCTGAGAGAAGGGATGGCAACAGGCTGTGCCCAAAAATTGTCTGAGGAGGGAAGGACTGTCTGTAGCTCCCATTTAAATGTTCTGAGGTATTCTTTTGCACAGGGTTTTGTCTTGGAGGGGTTTCTTAGCTTGTTCTTTAGCTTCGCTTTGAGTTGCAGGGGATATGGACCACCACTGACGGTAGCTTTTCAGGTCAACTAATGTTCCATTAAAATCAAGGTTGGTCTGAGGCACTTGAAGGAGTCTTAAATCTGGCCACAGTGCTGTTGTTTAGTTCTTGATGCTGATGATGCCTTTGCTGAGGGTTGAGTCAAGAACAATCCAATTATCACAATAACTAGGGAGACAACTGTTTCATCGCCCCTGACTCAACTGCCAAGAGGATGCCATTGAGTAAAGAAAGCACCTAGTGAGAATGTGCAGATGATCATGCACAGGGGAATATCACTGTCAGAGGGTCAGTTCAAGAGGAGGGAAGGGGCTATTTCTGCAACACTCTCCGTTACATGGCTTAGAAACCATAGCGCTTTTTTTTTTTTAATTCTTATGTTAATCCCCATACATTACATCATTAGTTTTAGATGAAGTGTTCCATGATTCATTGTTTGTGCATAACACCCAGT
>NW_027906419.1:0-234 GCF_054177405.1 Leptonychotes weddellii | reverse complement strand
GTCAAATTCGACGACGATCTGAAAGGACCTTGAGAATCTGAACGAAAGTCTCTGCTGCGGCCATGATGCAGCACACGACAGGTGCACACGGCAGAAGGTGGGACGTGGGAAGGACCAGCTGGCCAGAGGGTGCTACACTTCAGCTGCGAGGGGCAGTTTATCTTGAGGGCGCTGCCCCAGCAAGAAAATCAGGCATTTCGGGCAGATTGGCGAGTGTGTGATGAGCTCAGAGAG
>NW_027906418.1:0-234 GCF_054177405.1 Leptonychotes weddellii | reverse complement strand
TATCGAAAAATTTGAGAAGGAGGCTGCTGAGATGGGAAAGGGCTCCTTCAAGTATGCCTGGGTCTTGGATAAACTGAAAGCTGAACGTGAACGTGGTATCACCATTGATATCTCCCTGTGGAAATTCGAGACCAGCAAGTATTATGTGACCATCATTGATGCCCCAGGACACAGAGACTTTATCAAAAACATGATTACAGGCACATCTCAGGCTGACTGTGCTGTCCTGATTGT
>NW_027906417.1:0-234 GCF_054177405.1 Leptonychotes weddellii | reverse complement strand
GCCTTCACTCACTTGCTTTTCGGTGCCTGCTCCCGGTGGACCTGAGGGCGTGCGGGCCAGAGGCAGCCCCAAAGAGTCGGAGGCGGACGGGAAGCAGGTAGGGGACCGGGAGGAGGGGGAGCGTTCCCTGGGCTTGGTGTGGGAGAGCCCACGCGGCCCGCGGAGCCTTGCTGGGGGACCGGCTGCCCCGCGGCGAAGCAGCGTAAGGACCGCAGCCCTCACGCCCCACCGCAG
>NW_027906416.1:0-234 GCF_054177405.1 Leptonychotes weddellii | reverse complement strand
GCACACTCCACTGACTGAGCCAGCCAGGCGCCCCGTAAAGGTGGATTTTTAGAAAAATTGGTATTGGGTAAAATTAGATTCATATCTCACACCATACACTGAGTAAATTCCAAATGGATCAGAGATCTAAGTGTAAAAATTGAAACTGTAAAAGTGTTAGAAGGAAACACGGGGATACGGGAAGACTTAGGCAATAAAAGTTTGCTATTTAAAATGCATTAATATTTTTTCAGG
>NW_027906415.1:0-234 GCF_054177405.1 Leptonychotes weddellii | reverse complement strand
TCAAATACATATATGGAAATTTAGTATATAATAAAGGAGGTATTTTAGGTCATTTAGGAAAATAAAAATTATTCCATAGAGAGTGTTGGTTCTACTACCTAGCTAGCTTGTTAATTAAAAAAATAAATTAAGCTGAACCACACAAAAATAAATTATAAGTGGGTCGTATATTTTTGTTTGTTTGTTTGTTTGTTTGTTTTATTCTTATGTTAATCCCCATACATTACATCATTA
>NW_027906414.1:0-234 GCF_054177405.1 Leptonychotes weddellii | reverse complement strand
TAGTCATTCTGTTGATGGGTGTTTGAGGGAATGTTTAGAGTCCAAATTATTGACCAGAATCCAAGCAAGATGCACCTGTTTTCTTGGGACCTTAGGGTTGCTGGCCTCTTGTTTCCCCAGCCTGTCTTCTGGGGGAGGGGCCTGCCGCACTGTTACTCAGGCAGCCCTGTTTGGGCAGAGTTGCCCTGCTCCCCTGTAGTGGGGGATGGGCTCAGCGGGAATCAGTCTTTGGGG
>NW_027906413.1:0-234 GCF_054177405.1 Leptonychotes weddellii | reverse complement strand
TTCTCTCTGTCTCAAATAAATAAATAAAATCTTTAAAAAAAAAAAAAAAGAAAAGAAAATCTATCTGGGGGCGCCTGGGTGGCTCAGTCGTTAAGCATCTGCCTTTGGCTCAGGTCATGATCCCAGGGTCCTGGGATCGAGCCCCGCATCGGGCTCCCTGCTCAGCTGGGAGCCTGCTTCTCCCTCTCCCACTCCCCCTTGCTTGTGTTCCCTCTCTAGCTGTCTCTCTCTCTG
>NW_027906412.1:0-234 GCF_054177405.1 Leptonychotes weddellii | reverse complement strand
GTATACTCTATTATGCAATTATCCATATCTGAGTGTCCCTAAATTTGTCTACATGTGTATTTTATGAATTAAAGTGTAATTACTGCTCTCCCCCAAGTTATAGTGAAGGCAGCTGTAAAGTACGATAGCTTTACCGTAAGTATGCAAACGGAAGTCTTTAATGTACTCGGCTTGCAATTAAACTTTGTCACATTTTACCAGCAAAGATCCCAAATTATCTCCAATCCCCAGCCC
>NW_027906411.1:0-234 GCF_054177405.1 Leptonychotes weddellii | reverse complement strand
TGATATCCCACATTAATAAAAGAAAGGATAAGAACCATATGATCCCTCTCAATAGATGCAGAAAAAGCGTTTGACAAAATAGAGCATCCATTTTTGATAAAAGCTCTCAACAAAGTAGGGATAGATGGAACATACCTCAACATCATAGAGGCCATATATGAAAGACTGACAACTAATACCATCCTCAATGGGAAAAAACAGAGCTTTTCCCCTACGGTCAGGAATAAGACAGGG
>NW_027906410.1:0-234 GCF_054177405.1 Leptonychotes weddellii | reverse complement strand
AGCTCACAGCTCAGACCCATCGCACAGTGCTTTTTGTCAACCATCGTGCTTCAGCTTCCAGCAGAACTGCTTTATGCGTCCTTTTCCATTTGTCACACAGAGTATTAAAACACATGTATGCAAGGGTCAAGAGTAATAAAATTAATCATTTTTACCGCTTCATCGAGAACATTCTTTTTTTTTTTTAAATTTTATTATGTTATGTTAATCACCATACATCACATCATTAGTTTT
>NW_027906409.1:0-1471 GCF_054177405.1 Leptonychotes weddellii | reverse complement strand
TCATCTTTGAATGTTTGGTAGAATTCCCCAGGGAATCCATCAGGCCCTGGATTCTTGTTTTTTGGGAGGTTTTTGATCACTGCTTCAATCTCATTACTGGTTATTGGCCTATTCAGGTTGTCCATTTCTTCCTGTTTCAGTCTTGGCAGCTTATAGGTTTCCAGGAAGGCCTCCATTTCATCCAGATTGCTCAGTTTATTGGCATATAGTTGTTGATAATAATTTCTAATAATTGTTTCTATTTCCTTGGTGTTAGTCATGATCTCTCCCCTTTCATTCATAATTTTATTAATTTGAGTCCTTTCTCTTTTCTTTTGGATAAGTCTGGCCCGTGGTTTATTGATCTTATTAATTGTTTCAGAGAACCAGCTTCTAGTTTCATTGATCTGATCTACTGTGTTTCTGGTTTCTAATTCATTGATCTCTGCTCTAATCTTAATTATTTCTCTTCTGATGAGTGGCTTAGCCACCGTTTGTTGCTTTTTCTCTGGTTCTTTAGTGTGTAAAGTTGGTGAATTCGGGATTTTTCTATTTTTTTTTGAATGAGGCTTGTTTGGCTATGTATTTCCCCCTTAGGACCGCCTTTGCAGTATCCCATAGGTTTCGAACCAATGTGTTTTCATTCTCATTGATTTCCATGAATTGTTTAAGTTCTTCTTTGATTTCCTGGTTGATCCAAACATTCTTGAGCAGAGTGGTCTTTAGCTTCCAAGTTAGTTTGAATTTCTGCCAAATTTTTTCTTGTGATTGAGTTCCAGTTTTAGAGCATTGTGGTCTGAGAATATGCAGGGAATAATCTCAATCTTTTGGTATTGGTTGAGACCTGATTTGTGACCCAGTATGTGGTCTATTCTGGAGAAAGTTCCATGTGCACTTGAGAAGAATGAGTATTCTGTTGTTTTAGGGTGGAATGTTCTGTATATATCTATGAGGTCCATCTGGTCCAGTGTATCAGTCAAAGCTCTTCTTTCTTTGTTGATTTTCTGCTTAGATGATCTGTCTCTTGCTGAGACTGGAGTATTGAGGTCTCCTACAATTAACATTCTACTCATATATGACTATTTTGGTTAACAGTTGGCTTATGTAGATGGCTGCTCCCATGTTGGGGCTATAGATATTTACAATTGTTAGATCTTCTTGTTGGATAGACCCTTTAAGAATGATATAGTGTCCTTCTGTGTCTCTAACTATAGTCTTTAGCTTAAAATCTAATTTGTCTGATTTAAGAATTGGTACCCCAGCTTTCTTTTGAGGTCCATTGGCATGGAAGATGGATCTCCTTCCCTTCACTTTCAGTCTGGATGTATCTTTAGGTTCAAAATGAGTCTCTTGTAGACAGCATATGGATGGGTCCTGTCTTTTTATCCAATCTGCAACCCTGTGCCGTTTTATGGGAGCATTTAGGCCATTCACATTGAGAGTGATTATTGAAAGATATGAATTTATTGTCATCATGTCGCCTGTGAAGTCC
>NW_027906408.1:0-12880 GCF_054177405.1 Leptonychotes weddellii | reverse complement strand
CGAGCAGGGAGCCCGATGCGGGACTCGATCCCGGGACTCCAGGATCATGACCTGAGCCGAAGGCAGTCGCCTAACCAGCTGAGCCACCCAGGCGCCCAAGGACAGTCTTTTCAACGAATGGTTCTGGAAAAACTGGAAAACCACATGTGAAAGAATGAAGTTGGACCCTTACCTAACACTGCATACAAAAGTTAAAATCTATTATAGACCTAAATGTAAGGCCTAACACTATAAAATCTTAGGAGAAAATATAAGGCAAAACTTTATGACATGAGATTTGGCAGTCATTTCTGGGATGTGACACCAAAGGTAGAGGCAACAAAAGAAAAAATAGTTTGAATTCTACATGAAAAATGTAAAATTTTGTGCATCAGAGGACATCAGCATAATAAGAGAGCAACCCACAGAATGGGAGAAAATATTTGTAAGTTATATATGTGGTAAGAGAGGTTAATATCCAGACTATACTGAGAATTCTCAAAACTCAACCACAAAAAAACAACTACCCAATTCAAAAAATGGGTATTAGACTTGAATGGACATTTCTCCAAAGAAGATGTACAAATGGACAATAAGCATAAGAGAAGATGCTCAACATCACTGATTACTAGAGAAATGCAAATCAAAACTACAGTTAAGATACCGCCAAATAACCATTAGGGTTACTACAATAAAAATAATAGAAAAGAACAAGTTCTGGCAAGGATGTGGAGAAATCGAAATCCTTGTGCACTGTTGGGATTGGGATTGTAAATGGTGTGGCTACTGTGGAAAACAGTATGGCAGTTCATCAAAAAATTAAAAATAGGATTATCATATCCAGCAATTCCATTTCTGGGTATACACAAAAGAATTAAAAGCAAGGTCTTGAAAAGATATTTGCACACCTATGTTCATAGCAGCTTATTCACAAGAGCTAAAACATGAAAGCAACCCAGGGGTCCTCTAAGGTTAAATGAATAAGGAAAATGTAATATATACATACAGTGGAATATTATTCAGCCTGGAAAAGGAAGGAAGCCCTGTGACATGTGATAGCATGGATGTACCTTGAAGGTACTACACTAAGTGAAATAAGCCAGTCCACAAAAAGAGAAAAACTATATGATTCTCCTTATATGAGATACTTAGAGTACTTAAAATCATATAGAAAAAGTAAATGGTGGTTGCCAGGGGCTGGGAGCAGGGAAAAATGGGGAGTTATTGTTAATGGCCATAGAGTTTCTGCTTTATGAGATTAAAAGTTATGGACGATGATGGTGATGGTTGTACAACATTATGAACATATTTAATACTGCTGAAGTGTATCCTTAAAAATGGTTGAGATGATAAATTTTATGTGTGTTCTACCACAATAAAAATTGAAGGGAAAAAAACCAGTTATATGCAAAAAGCAGAAAATGGAGTGGAAAACAAAAATAGGAACAATGAACAAAGGTAACAAGTAGAAAACAGTAACTAATAGTTATCAATCCACCTATATTGATAATAACTCTGAATGTCAGTGGTCTAAGTGCACCAATTAAGAGACAGAAATTGTCAGAGTGAATCAAAAAACAACCCAACTAGAGTACCCACCCCCCAAAAACCCACTTTAAATATAAAGGCACATAGTGAATAAAAGTAAATAGATGGAAAAAAATATATACCATGCTAACACTAGTCTAAAGAAAGCAGGGATAGCTACATTAATTTCACACAAAGCAGACTTCAGAGTAAGGAAAGTTATTAGAATAAAGAAGAGCATTACATTAAGATAAAGGGGTCAGCTCTCCAAGAAGACATAAGAATTCTTAACATGATGCTCGTAACAGCATAGCATCAAACCACATGAGACAAAAACTGATAAAATTGCAAGGAAAAATAGATGAGTTTATTATCATGGAGACTTCAACACTCCCTCTCAGAAATGGACAGATTGAGCTGACAGAAAATCAGTAAGGACACAGCTGAATTTAACACTGTCAGTCAGCTGGGTGATAATGACATCGAAGACTACCTCATCCAACAACAGCAGAATTCACATTCTTCCCAAGCTCACATGGAACATTAGGCAAGATAGACTGCATTCTGGACCATAAAACACAGAAAACAATCCACCTTACAGTGTCTGTTCTCAGGGCACAATGGAATTAAACTAGAAGTCAGTAACAGAAAAATTACTGAGAAATCCCAAAATACTTGGAGATTAAACAACACACTTCTAAATAACACTTGAGTCAAAGAAGAAATTTCAAGAGAAATTTTCTTAAATTTTGAACTAAATGAAAACACAACTTAATCAAAATTTGTGAGATGCAGCAAAAGCAGTGCTTATAGGGAAATTTATGGCATCGAATGCATTTTTAGTAAAGAAAAAAAGATCTATAATCAATAGTCTAAATTTCCACCTTAAGAAACTAGAAAAAGAAAAACGAAGTAAGTCCAAAGTGATCAGAAGAATTACAGCAGAAATTAATGAAATTGAAAACAGGAAATCAGTAGACAAAATCAACAAAACTAAAAGCTGTTTCTTTGAAAAGATCAATAAAATCGATAATCCTCTAACCAGGCCATCTAAGAAAAAGAGTGGACACAAGTTACTAATGTCAGAAATGGAAGTGAGGACATCACTACAGATCCCATGGAAACTGAGTGGATAATAAAGGAATACTATGAACAACTGTATTTCAACAGATATGATAATCTAGATGAAATGACCCAATTCCTTGAAAGACACAATCTGCCAAAACTCACACACAAAGAAGTAGATGATCTGCATAGGCTTATATCTATTAAAGAAATTGAATCAATAATTAATAACATTTCCAAATCAAAAGCACCGGGCCCAGATGGGTTCACTGCTGAATTCTATCAAACATTCAAGAAAGAAATTTACCAGTTCTCCACAATTTCTTTCAGAGGATAGAAGCAGAAGGGATATTTCCTAATTCATTCCATTAGACCTGCATTACACTAATACCAAAACCAGATGAAGACATTCCAAGAAAAGAAAACTAGAGAGAACAGTATCTCTCATGAATATAGGTACAAAAATCCCCAACAAAATAGCAAATCAAATCCAGAAAAAGTATAAAAAGATGACCAAGTGGGATGTATACCAAGTGTGCAAGGCTGGTTCAACATTCAAAAATCAATTAATGTAATCCATCATATCAACAGACTAAAGAATAAAAATCACGTGATCATATCAATAACTACAGAAAAGGGATTTGACAAAATTAATACCCATTCCAATACCAATAAAAACCCTCAGTAAACTAGGAATAGAAGGGAACTTTCCCAACTTGATAAGGACTATCTTCAAAAAACCTATAGCTAACATCACATTTAATAGTGAGAAACTAAGCTTTCCCATAAAGATCAAGTACAAAGCGTGAATGCCCCTTCACCACTCCTTACCAACATCATACCAGAAGTCCATGCTATTGCAGTAGGCAAGGAAGGGAAATAAAAAGAATACATATTAGGAAAGAGGACCTAAAACTGTCTTTGTTTGCAGATGACATGATCATCTGTGTAGAAAATCCAAAAGAATTGACAAAAAAATCCCAGAACTACTAAGCAATTATAACATGGTTGTAAGATGCAAGGTTAATATGCTAAAGTCCATCACTTTCCTAGATGCCAACAATGAACAAATGGACTTTTTTTTTTTTTCAAGATTTTACTTATTTTTTTGACAGAGACAACGAGAGAGGGAACACAAGCAGGGGGAGTGGCAGAGGGAGAAGCAGGCTTCCCACTGAGCAGGGAGCCCAGTGCGGGGCTCAATCCCAGGACCCTGGGATCATGACCTGAGCCGAAGGCAGACGCTTAATGACTGAGCCACCCAGGCGCCCCGAACAAATGGAATTTTAAATTTAAAAAACAGTATCACTTACCTTAGCACCCTAAAAATGAAATACTTAGGTATAATCCTGATAACAAAATATGTACAAGATCTGTATGAGGAAAACTACAAAATGTAGATGAACAAGATCAAAGAGCTAAGTAGATATTCCGTGTCTGTGGATAGGAAGACTTAATATTTTCAAGATGTGAGTTCTTCCCAGTTTGATGTACAGCTTCATTGTAATCCCAGTAAAAATCCCACCACATGATTTTATGGATATTGATGAACTGATCCTAATGTTTATATGGAGAGGCAGGAGACCCAGAATAGCCAACCCAATATTCAAGGAGAATAAAAAATTTCGAAGTGTGATGCTACCCACTTTGATACTTACTATAAAGCTACAGTAATCAAGACAGTGTGGTATTGGCAAAAGAACAGAGAAATAGATCAATAGAACAGAATAGAGAGCCCAGAAATAGACCCACATAAATACAGTCAACTGCTCTTTGACAGAAGAGCAAAGGTGGTACAGTGGAGCAAAGATAGTCTTTTCAGCAAACAGTGCTTGAACAACTGGACATTCACAGGCCAAAAAAAAAAACAAAAACAAGAAGAAGAAAGAATCTAGACACAGACCTTACTCCCATCACAAACTCAGAAATGATCACAAACCTGAATGTAAATGCAAAACTGTAAAACTCCTGGAAGATCATAGGAGAAAACCTAGATGACTTTGGGTGTGGTGGTGATGCCTTTTAGTGACGACACCAAAGACCTGATCCATGAAAGAAAGAATAGCTATGCTGGACTTCATTAAAATTAAAAACTTACACTACAAAACACAATGTCAAGTGAATAAGAAGATGAACCACACAGACTGTTAGAAAATATTTGCAGAATACATATCTGATAAAGGCATGTTATCTTAAACACAAAGAACTCTTAAAACTCAACAGTAAGAAAACAACCTGATTAAAAAATGGGCCAAAGACCTTAACAGACAAGATAAACAGATGGCAAGTACGCACATGGAAAGATGTTCCACGTTGTATGTCATCAGGGAAATGAAAGTTAAAACAGTGAGCTACCACCACGCACCTACGAGAATGGCCCAAATCCAGAATGCTGACAGCACCAAATGCTGTTAAGGATGTGGAGCAACAGGAATTCTCAAACATTGCTGGTGGGAATGCAAAATGGTACAGCCACTCTGGAAGACACTTTGGTGGTTTCTTACAAAATTAGACATAATCTTAGCATATGATTCAGCAGTCATGCTCTGAGGTGTTTACCCAAGGAACTGAAAATGTACATCCACACAAAAACCTGCACATGCATATTTATAGCAGCTCTTTTCATAAGTGCCCAAACTTAGAAACAACTAAGATGTCCTTCTGTAGGCGGATGCATTAATAAACTCTAGTCCGTTCAGACAGTGGAATATTATTCTGCTCTAGAAAGAAATAAGCTTCTGAGCCTTCCAGGAAAGAGGGAGGGAGGAAAAGGGGAGAAAAGAACCCAGTGTCCAAGGCAAGCTTGGCACTTACTGTGCCCACAGCTGGCGCAAAAAAATTTTTTAAATAATAAAAGAAATAAAAAGAAATGAGCTATGAAGCCATGATAAGACATGGAAGAACCTTAAATGCATACTACTAAGTGAAAGAAGCCAACCTGAACAGGTTCCCTACTGCAGGATTCCATCTATTATGACATTCTGGAAAAGGCAAAAATAGGAAACAGATCAGTGGTTGGGGCTGGCACAGGGTAGGGGGTGATGAATGCATAGGCCAGAGGATTTTGTAAAACAGTAGAAACATCTCATTATACTTTTGTCCAAACCCATCCGATGTGCACCACCAAGAGTGAACCCCCAGGTAAACTATGGACTTTGGGTGATTATGATGTGTCAGTGCAGGCTCATTTTTGGTTTAAAAAAAAAAAAGTTCCATTCTGGTGAATGATGTTGATCAGGGAGGTTGTACATGTGTGGGGGCTGGAGGTTTTTGGGAAATCTCTGTACCTTCTTCTCAATTTCAGTCTTTTTGAAAAATAATTGTATTTTTATGTATTAGCAATGAATAATCAAAAATTGGCATAAAAATAGCCTTTACAGTAGCATAAAATCTATGACATACTTTGCATTAAATTTAATAAAAGATGTGCAGAATCTTGCAGTCTACTGAAAAATTACAAAAACATAGCTGAGATCTAAATAAATAGATGTATAGATAAATAATAAATAGAAGATCTAAATATATAGACGGATATACCATGTACAGGAGTCAGGAGACTTGATATGTCAATATATCTATTCTCCCCTAATTGATCTATAGGTTCAACAAAATCGCAGTGGGCTTTTTGTAGAAATTGACAATTTGATCCTGAAATTTATATGGAAATGCAAAGAACCTAGAGTAGCCACAACTTTGAAAAAGAATAACAAAGAATACCACACTACCTGATTCCAAGACTCACTATAAATCTACGTAATTAAGACAGCATAGGATTGGCATAATGATAGACAAGTGGGTCCCTGGAATGGAATAGAGAATCCAAAATTTATATTTTGTTTATTTTTTACCATAACATGTTTAACTAAAATCAAATCAAGGCCCAACAATTAAAATCTGCATTTGCAAGACACTTTTAAGAGAATAAAAGTTAATTATTTGCAGTTAAATATCTGGTAAAAGATTTGTATCTAGAATATCTACAGAACTCTTTAAAACTCAGTAATAAGGGGCGCCTGGGTGGCTCAGTCGTTAAGCGTGAAAAGATTGAGTCAGTATCCCATCCGTGCGTACATGCAGGTCCCGCTGCACCGTTAGGAGGGCTGACCCTACGGAGGCGTGATGTGGAGGAGTTGGAGTTCTCCAAGGCTGCTGGCGGGAACATAAAACGGAACTGCTGCCTTGGAAAAGCATGAGGCACTTTATTAAAAGTTAAACCTATACTTCTGTGAGCGAGCTGTTCTGCTTCTAGGTATTTATTGAACAGAAATGCAAATATATGTCCCCACAAAGACTCATACACAGATGTTGAGAGCGGCTTTATTTGCAGTAGCTGCAAACTGCTAACTTGCCCGTCAACAAATGAAGGGGTAACAGATGAAGGGCCTACCCATCTACGCGGCTGCCACTCAGTAAAAGGAACAGACGGTGCAAACCCGCAACAGTGTGGGCAGATTATGCTGCGTGAAGGAGCCAGACAAACATGGATGCACGCTATCTGATTTTATTGATGTAGAATTCTAGAAGGTACAGGCTAGTACACAGTGTCAGAAGCAGGTCAGTGTTGCCTGGGGCCAGGAAGGGAGTGCGGGAAAGAAGGGACACTCGGAGCTGCCACAACAGTCCCAAGTATGCACATGTCACAGGCTAGCACGTTGCACACTTGGTGTATGTGTGGTTCTGAGCTTGTCAGTTATACCTCAGGCCCTTTTAAAGGAAAAAAAAAGATAATGCTCTTCATTCACCGGGTCAGGTTTTAAGTGGGTTCTTTTCCTGGTGCCTTATGAAAGTCACTCATTGAACAGAGCCTTCTTTGAACGTCACTGTCTTTGTTTACATACTCAGTTCAGCAAGGCCTGGGATCTCTCTGCCTTGATGGTTGGGGAGGGGAAGGAAGAGACCGCCTTTCTTCAAGAGCTCCCAGGACGGAGCAATCTCCCTTCGTCTGTGCTGTCGTTCCAGAAGTTTCTTCCTTTCACCACAGGGTCGGGGTCATCTGAGGGCCCTGAGTGCCCCCCTCGGCTGGCCTCTCCTCCATAGACTAGACTGATCCTGATAACTGGCCCCGGAAGGCGGCTGTGTCGTAGCTGGTGATTTAAATAGAACATTTAAGTATAATTGTTTGAAGACTGGGATTTATTTAGTACTTTCCGAGTTTATGTCTGTTGTAGAAAATATGCCAGTGAGCATAGTCGGCCGGATGTGTTTCCCAGGCAAGCTGCTTTAACGCTTCTTCTCCTGGACCGATGTGACATCACAACAGCCGCCACAGAACGTGTGTCCTTCAAGTGGAAAGTGCGGTGCAGAAGTTGAAACTATGGGCACCCATTAGAAAAGTTTAATTATCTGGACTTTTTTTTTCTTTTCCTTTTATGGAAAAGAAAGACAAACCATGTGTCCCAAATGTGGAAGGCAGAAATATTTTATTAGGAGAGATGACAGGATAAGGGAGGGATAGAGAAACAGTAGATGATAAAGCAGTATGCCTACCTTGTGCAATTCAGTCTATCCACAGTCAACAGTAGACTTGGTTGTAGTTCTGCAACTTCAGGCACACGGGATGTTGTTTTTTGTTTGTTTGGAGAGCTGAATGAAGTGCAGTTTGCGTGTTGGAGATTCCTGAGCTCTGTACGTCAGGCTCTTTCCTTCGATTTTAATAATTTCATTCCCTAATTTTATTCCTCCTGAGATTGCTGTGACAGGAAGTCATCAGAGCCTAATGCTCACAAGATCCGTGTTCATACGATCTTAAAACACTGCCAAAATGCTACATAACAGCTTGGCATTTAAGTAGGGAACAGTGCCAGAGCAAATGGGTGTCGCAATTCTGATTTGTAATAATTCTGCATGGAGAAACAGAGTTAGAGGCGCATTTCCCATTAGCTTTCAGGAACTTAGCGAGGTCTCAAACTAACAAGTGAGGCCGACTCCAGGGGACCCGCATTGCCCTATAACCAGCCTTGCTGAGTGATGTCACACCTGAACTCTTTCAAACCTGATGGGGTTCTAGTGACTACTGAACCACAGTGTATCTACATGTAAAATTTATGCGAGCATGGAATTTGATGACCCAAATCAGGGCATGTAGTGAGTGGGGAAAAAAAAACAAAACCAACCCTGCTAATAATTTTACCAGGACAGTAAGCTTGAAATGGGGTGCTCCAGGGCAAACTGGGGCATATGGTTATCCTATTTATAATGTGGCAGTGAACTTGAGTAAAGTCATGCATTTTAGATTTATGCATGGCTATCTGTGCATCTTAATAATGTCGAGCATATAGTCCATTTTCCTCATAATGCTAAGTCAGTCTATAGTCAGAACTGGATCCTACCTCTGCATGTTACAACGGTCTATTTTTATGACATTTTACTATAAAGTGTTTGCTTTTTATAAGTATGAAAAGTGCTTAATCCTCCCTTCCCCAAAAAAACCCAGACTTAAAAAGTAATGAAAGATCACTTTTCACCCACAAATTGTGGGTAGGGAAAAAAAAGAAGAAATTAGATTGCTAATGTCCAGTGTGGCGAGGCCATGGGAAAATAGATACCTTCAGCCTTTGTTCACTGGGATATAAATTGGTAGAACCTTTTGGCAGGACAACTTGCCAGAGCTGTTACAAATGTAGATGGCTCTGGGCCGGCAGTTGTGTGTGCAGGAACGGAGCTTATGGTCACACGTGTCCCAGGAGGGCACTGTGGGGACAGTTGCTGTGGCATTGATGGTGATAGCAGAGACTTTAACTGTAGAAACATCCCCCAGTAGCCCTAAGTCAGTACATGGCCTGTGTCAGCCTTCAGGATCCTGGGTGGTGCTTAGAAGGAGTGAAGGTTCACATCACTCTAAGACATGATAGAATCTTAGTTGAAAAATGATATGTAGCATTTGATCCCGTTTATGGAAAGCTAAACAAAGACTAAAACTATAAATTTCTATGCCTACATCTGCACATTGAATTTAGAGACAAAGGTCTGGAAGAGTATGTACCAAACTGATAATAGTAGTTAACTTGTAGGATGAGTATGAATGCTCTTTTATCCGTGTTTAAAAATTTTTTACCTGTATGTGTTCATTGGTTACCTAGTTTTATAAATGAATGAATTTTTTTTAAGATTTTATTTATTTGACAAAGGGAGAGAGAGCACAAGCAAAGGGAGCAGGAGAGGGAGAAGCAGGCCCCCCGCTGAGCAGAGAGCCCAACTGGGGCTCCGTCCTAGGACCCTGAGATCATGACCTGAGCCGAAGGCAGATGCTTAACTGACTGAGCCACTCAGGTGCCCCATAAATGAATGAATTTTTTTTAATGTCTATAATTGCATTATAACAATTGTGGAAGAGAAAAGAAATGATCACTATTAGCATTTGGC
This sequence comes from Leptonychotes weddellii, assembly GCF_054177405.1. Classification (NCBI taxonomy): domain Eukaryota; kingdom Metazoa; phylum Chordata; class Mammalia; order Carnivora; family Phocidae; genus Leptonychotes; species Leptonychotes weddellii. Next base: position 2,947 of record NW_027906408.1, on the reverse strand, counting down.
TTCATTCTAGTAATTATTTTTTTCCCTGTGTCTTCTGTCCATGATTTTTAAGGGCAGATCTCAGAGGACTTTTGGATATTTCCATTCTGAGCAGTCCTCAGTGTAGTTAGTGTTTCACTGAGTTCCCTGCACCAGAGAAATAACAGGAAAACCTTAGCCTGCTAAGGCAGGACCTAAAATGGAAGGTTCCTCACCTTCATTAGGTTAAACTCAATGACAGTGAAGCTGAAAGATACAGAATCGAATTAGCAATTCCTTAGCCACTAAGTGTAGCAAAACCCAATCTGACCTGACCTGCACTTGCTTGTTGGCAAAGCCTAATCTCACTTACTTTCAGGCATTTATAGTCTACCTCCCCACTGGTCTTAAATATTCCTGTGTGTGTGTGTGTGTGTGTGTGTTACATATATATATATGTATGTTACTACACGAGTATTAGCATATTTGATTATAAGGCGCTCCCCGAGGTCCCAACTGGGGACATTTTGTAATGTAGAGCATATGAACCATATTACTTCTGCCAAATCTGAAAATTTCTGAATTCCAGAATACATCTATCTAGTCCAGATGTTTTCAAGGTAAGGGATTGGCAATACCCATGAAGTAGTGAAGAGGTAAAACATGAAATTTGAAATAAGCTGGCCAAAAGTTAATTTTAACTCCTAAAAAACTAGGAGATATTTGCTCTCGTGTGTGAGGGGCTTCAAGTAAAGGATATTTGTGTCGTCATTGTTTGCAATAGCAAAACACTGGAAATATGCCAAATGGCTATTGATAGGGTCAGATTTTTACACATTTATTCAGTGGAATGCTATATAAAAAATTCTATTTTTAAAAATATGGGCCCTTATACCACATACAAAAATTAGCTCCAAGGGACGCCTGGGTGGCTCAGTTGGTTAAGCGTCTGCCTTCGGCTCAGGTCATGATCCCAGGGTCCTGGGATCGAGCCCCGCATCGGGCTCCCTGCTCAGCGGGGAGCCTGCTTCTCCCTCTCCCTCTGCCTGCCGCTCCCCGCTTGTACTCGCACTCTCTCTCTCTGACAAATAAATAAATAAAATCTTTAAAAAAAAAAAAAAATTAGCTCCAAATGGATTACAGACCTAACCCTAAGACTAGAACTATAAAACTCTTAGAAGAAAATTAGGGGAAAACTTCATGACATTGGACTTTGCAGTGACTTCTTGAATAAGACACCGATAACACAAGCGGCCGAAGCAAGAACAGACCAAGAGAACTACATCAAACTTAAAAACCTTTGTGCATCAAAGGACATAACAGAATGAAAAGACAACCGATGGAATGGGAGAAAATGCTTACAAGTCACATATCTGATGAGGAGTTCATATCCAGAATATATTTTTAAAAAACTACAACTCAACAACAACAAAATGACCCTATTAAAAAACAGACAAAGGATTCAAATGGATCTTTCATACAAAAATGGCCAACACTGTATGAAAAGATGCTCAACATCAGTAATCATCAAAGAAATAATAAAACCATAATGAGATATCACCTTACACCCATTAGGATGGCTGCTATCAAAAACCCAGGAGTTAATAGGTGTTGGTGAGGACTGGGAGAATTTGGAACGCTTATACCTTCACTGTGGGTGCGATTGTAAAAACAGTCCAACTGCGATAGAAAAGAGCATCGAGGTTCACCAAAGGTATGTAAGGTAGATTCATAAAGCCAGAGCGTGGAATAGCGGTCCCGGGGGTGGGGGCTGGGGAGCAGCATGGCAGGGAACTGTGGTTGGTAGTGAAGAGTTTCAGATTTTCACGATGAAAACATTCTGGAGATCTGTTTCACAACTATGTGAATAGACTGAACACTCCTGAACTGTACACTTAAAAACAGTTAGGATGGCTTATTTTATGTGTTTTCACCACAATTCTAAAAAAAAAAAAAAAAGGTAGATGTGTGTGTGATAATATGCAACATACAACAAGATATGTTGCTGGGGATAAACACCAGATGCAGACCTCCCTGCTTGTAAGTGGTGGTTTTCTTCACCTTTAACTGAATATTTGAGTCACGAAATCCAGAAGTGAGTTCTTGAGTTTAGAGAGTACCCACTATTCATTCCTTGCCCATTCATTCATTCAACAAAGTTTTCCTGTTTTGACTTTTGCCATCAGCCTGGCAAAATTAATGTTACTTTCCCCAAAAGTGATTATACATGTCAAGGGTGAAAATTTTGGGAGAACTTAATTGGGGCCCCAGGGGTTGGGCTTCGCTTTCCTTTAGGAAGGATCCCCATTTTCTTCAGGATACAGATTGTTCCTTTGTCACCATACAAAATGCAGTAGACCTACCTCAACACTTCCTGCCCTCAGCCTGAACAGAAAGCATTTTAAATAATGAATGCTTCCTTAAATCTCCAGGGCCTCCATTCACTAAGAGGATTGGGCAAAGCAAGTCCAGCTGTAATTAATCTCTGCATTCCCGTCAGGATTCATTGGCACGTGCTGTGAGAAATGAGAGGTACTTCAGATGCTGCCTGGTACCCAGCTGGGGCGAAAAAACCAGCTCCCCTCAGGCTTGCAGAGGAGCCAAGAGATGCAGACACATTCATGTGCAGCCCCAGCTCGGAGGGCGGACCCTGGCTTTGATTAAACTAGCTGATAGGCTCTGCATTAGAAATGTTTTGGGTTTCTTTCCCTCAACTAAGAATATTAGAATTGAAGTCTTATACATTTTGGGGGAACTTTTTTTTAAAGTTACGATTTTAGCAAAATATTTGAATGAGAGGAAATTCTTTAGCATTAAGTCAAGTAAAAGCATGATTGTGGATCCCTAAACTATGGTAGAGAAAGTAACTAATTGATATGTTAGAAACAAAGGACAACCTGATACCCAGCGGGAACAGAGAGAAGCCTGAAGTCTAAATAAAGGCGGAGCTCCACTGTGGTTTGGAGGATTCAGGTAATTGACCGAATAA
>NW_027906407.1:0-234 GCF_054177405.1 Leptonychotes weddellii | reverse complement strand
GACTGCAGGGGCACCTGGTGGCTCAGTCAGTTAAGCGTCTGCCTTGGCTCAGGTCATGATCTCAGGGTCCTGGGATCGAGCCCCACACCACACCAGAGCTGCTCTGCAGGGGGTCTGCTTCTCCCTCTCTCTTGCCCCTTCCCCCACTCGTGCTCTCTCTCAAAAAAATAAATGGATAAAATCTAAAAAAAAAAAAAAAGAAGAAGAAGAAGAAATGAAATGACTGCTTATTTC
>NW_027906406.1:0-234 GCF_054177405.1 Leptonychotes weddellii | reverse complement strand
CCACTCTTAATCTCAGGGTCGTGAGTTCAAGCCCCACATTGGGCATGGTGCCTACTCTTAAAAAAAAAAAAAAAAAGTAAATGAGAAAATTAGGGTAACAGAAATTAAGTTCTCTCTTAATTCAGACCTTTGTATTTTGGTGTAGCTTTCAGACTAAAAGAAAATTCCTGGGGCGCCTGGGTGGCTCAGTCGTTAAACGACTGCCTTTGGCTTAGGTCATGATCCCAGGGTCCT
>NW_027906405.1:0-234 GCF_054177405.1 Leptonychotes weddellii | reverse complement strand
TGGCTCCAGTGAAACTAGCTTCCTTTCTTTTAGAAATTCTGAAAGCTTTGTTCATTTTGCAGGGACAGAGGCATTACAAAAAAGTAAACTGCTGTATTCTTTTTTTTTAATTATGTTATGTTAATCACCATACATTACATCCTTAGTTTTTGATGTAGTGTTCCATGATTCATTGTTTGCGTATAACACCCAGTGCTCCATGCAGAACTTGCCCTCTTTAATACCCATCACCAG
>NW_027906404.1:0-234 GCF_054177405.1 Leptonychotes weddellii | reverse complement strand
AGCTCACAGCTCAGACCCATCGCACAGTGCTTTTTGTCAACCATCGTGCTTCAGCTTCCAGCAGAACTGCTTTATGCGTCCTTTTCCATTTGTCACACAGAGTATTAAAACACATGTATGCAAGGGTCAAGAGTAATAAAATTAATCATTTTTACCGCTTCATCGAGAACATTCTTTTTTTTTTTTAAATTTTATTATGCTATGTTAATCACCATACATCACATCATTAGTTTT
>NW_027906403.1:0-234 GCF_054177405.1 Leptonychotes weddellii | reverse complement strand
GGTAACAGGCATTTAGCTCAAACCTTGTTGACTATGGCACAACTGTCTTCTGAAACTGGGTACAGAGGGAATGATGGAGGGCACGTTAAGTTTTTGCACCTCTGAATGTCAACTATTCATACTTCAATACTTCCAGAATTTTTCCAAGCTCTTGTAACTAAAAAGAAAAATAGCATAGTGGGAAAGCTGGGCACGCGTGCGGGCGGGGAATATACAGGACCTCTCGGCACTTTC
>NW_027906402.1:0-234 GCF_054177405.1 Leptonychotes weddellii | reverse complement strand
GCTTGGCAGGAAGCCTGCTTCTCCCTCTGCCTGCTGCTCCCCCAGCTTGTGTGCTCTCTCTCTCTGACAAATAAATAAATTAAAAAAATACACTGGATGGAATAAATAGTAGACTAGATGAAGCAGCAGAATGGATCAGTGACCTGGAGGACAGAGTAATGGAAGTTAATCAAACTGAGCAGGTGAGAGAAAAAAAAATTATGCAAAATGAGAATAGACTTAGATAACTCAATG
>NW_027906401.1:0-234 GCF_054177405.1 Leptonychotes weddellii | reverse complement strand
GTGGCTGCCCCAGCTCCTGCCATCACATCTGCATCGCACTTAGCTGAAAGAGAGACCAGGGCAAAGGAAGTGTTGCCCACTACTTAGAAGAGCAACGAGAGGGGGGCACATTCCTTCCCCTTAGGTCCTGTCGGTCGAAACTCAGTCGCATGCCACATGAGAGAGTCCAGGAAGCGTCACCTGTAGCTGGGCTGCCACCGGCCCCCAGGTGTAAGGGGAAGTGGGAGCCTGGAG
>NW_027906400.1:0-234 GCF_054177405.1 Leptonychotes weddellii | reverse complement strand
TGAGCAGTTAGATAAGCTGCATACGAATGGTTCCGTCTCCTCCCAAGCACAACACAACTAATCAGACAGTGAGGCAGGTATCACGAGCCCCAACCCCTGAGGAGGCCAGGGGCCAGCAAGGGAAGCCCGGCGGTCAAAGCCTGACTTTGCTCCAAAGGCCTCGGCAGCCTGAGCGAGGACAGCCGGGCTGACCGGCCCCAGGAGGCGGCGGCAGGCACGGGATGCCCAGGGATG
>NW_027906399.1:0-234 GCF_054177405.1 Leptonychotes weddellii | reverse complement strand
TTTTTTTTTAAAGATTTTATTTATTTATTTGAGACAGAGAGAATGAGAGACAGAGAGCATGAGAGGGAGGAGGGTCAGAGGGAGAAGCAGACTCCCCGCCGAGCAGGGAGCCCGATGCGGGACTCGATCCCGGGACTCCAGGATCATGACCTGAGCCAAAGGCAGTCGCTTAACCAACTGAGCCACCCAGGCGCCCCAGAAACAAGCACTTAATTTTTAAACCTAATTTTAAAT
>NW_027906398.1:0-234 GCF_054177405.1 Leptonychotes weddellii | reverse complement strand
GTATTAGGGGAATGAGACAGTTTCCAGGGGCCCCACCTTGTGAAGTTTCCAGTCTGTGGGAGGGACCTGAGTGTTAGACAAGCGGTTGTGACAAGGACTGGTGGCTTCTCTCATGGATGAGACGCTGCCATCCCCCGAACACTGGCACAAAGTAGTCCCAGAGAAGAATGTTTGTGTCCGGGCGCCTGGGTGGCTCAGTCGGTTAAGCGACTGCCTTCGGCTCAGGTCATGATC
>NW_027906397.1:0-1471 GCF_054177405.1 Leptonychotes weddellii | reverse complement strand
TCCCCTCTAGAACCCTCAGTTTGTTTTTCAGAGTCCATCGTCTCTCGTGGTTCGTCTCCCTGAAGGGAGAAATATTAATGTTAAATAAATTAATATTATGCTTCTCATGAGACATCTTGGTTTTCAGTTAGGTCTCGTGGAAGGATACCTGCCCTGCCATACCCCAAATTTTAACTAGTGACTTGACAGTTAACAACACACATTTTACATTTAGTTTTATATCTGAGACTCCTAATATCTTGAGGAGCTATTCTTATGTGACATTTTGTGGATAAAAGAGAAAAGCTCAGAGAGCTTGGGTGACTTGCATGGGATCACACAGCTAGTAGGGGATTAGACTCAAACATCGAGCCTGCTCCCCCACCCTCACCCCAAGCCCCATGAACCTGCCAGAAAGAAGTCACAAACTTTGATGCTCATGCTGAATACAAAGGAGGTCAGAGATGCAACAAGAGGTTGTCCTGAATTTTATCTTTGGTCCTGGTACTACTCAAGCCACATGTATACAATTGTAAGCCTTCCTGCAACTGAATTCATTCAATCAACAGCATTTGTTTGTATTTTGTTTGGCCTGCTACTAGATGCCAGGCACAGGCTAAGCCCTGGGATTATCGAGACAGAATGTGTCCCTGCTTTCCAGGAACATGCATTCTGGGAAGGCAGGAGAGAGTGAGTATTGGTTAAGCCACTTGATGAATGCACAGCCAGCTCAGAGAGCCAGGAGGAGAACACCTGGAGGACTTTTAGGAAGAGGAGGCCCAGGAGAGAACATGTGTGGTGGGTCAGGTGTACGGATTGGGAGGAAAGAATGTTGGCCTGAACTAGAAGCAGAAAGAGAGGAAGGGAATCAGGGAGGCAAGGCTGGTGATTCTGGACGGCCAACATGGGTACCAAGGAGACTGACCATGCAAACCTGGGGGCTGTAGGGGGGTCCAAAGTGGCCACAGACTTCAGTCCCCTCGGGCCGCTGGGCTGCAGATGGGCTGGCTGTGGGCAAGTCTGTAGGCAGAGAGAACTCATCCCGGGGAGGATGGCGGCCTCTGGCGCTACATTTAGCAGTATGGTGGAGATGAGAGAGAAAGGCTCTCAGGTGGGACGGGGATCGGGGCAGGAGGCGCACCGGGGCTGGGAGCCCGGCCATGGGAGGCTCCCCAGGTGGAGCGGCAGAAGTGGACCGGGTCCCCGGCATCAGTATCTGGGCCCGGAGATGTGGCCAGTGAGAGGGACGAGGATGCTGAGATGTCTGAGCTGTGTGGAGACTGCATTGTTTGGGGAATGCAGCAGAAGTCCCCGGGGCTGCGGTGGGGGTGGGAGAGGGGGGGAAGGGTGCTTCAAGGCCACTCTGGGCTGGAAAGAGAGACGGGACTCATCCCGGGATATCCCTGGAGGTGCTTTGCGTCCGGGTGGTCGCAGCAGCTCTGGAATTGGATGCGTTACTTGGGAAGAGTTTATCAAATGAAAAACAGACCAA
>NW_027906396.1:0-234 GCF_054177405.1 Leptonychotes weddellii | reverse complement strand
GAGGGGTGATGACCATGGGGTAGTGCTCGCTCACCAGCCCTCACCCACAGATCAAATACGGGGGCAATGTGCCCAAGAACTACTACCTGCGCAACCAGGTGAGGATGAATTATGAGCACACGGTGACCGTGGCCCGAGGCTCCTTCATGCAGCTGGAGAACGAAATCCTGTTCCCGGGCTGTGTGCTCAGGTAGGCGGCCACGGCAGCCCTGGGCACAGCCGGGAGGGGCCCGG
>NW_027906395.1:0-234 GCF_054177405.1 Leptonychotes weddellii | reverse complement strand
GCACACTCCACTGACTGAGCCAGCCAGGCGCCCCGTAAAGGTGGATTTTTAGAAAAATTGGTATTGGGTAAAATTAGATTCATATCTCACACCATACACTGAGTAAATTCCAAATGGATCAGAGATCTAAGTGTAAAAATTGAAACTGTAAAAGTGTTAGAAGGAAACACGGGGATACGGGAAGACTTAGGCAATAAAAATTTGCTATTTAAAATGCATTAATATTTTTTCAGG
>NW_027906394.1:0-234 GCF_054177405.1 Leptonychotes weddellii | reverse complement strand
TGGTCAGAAAGCCCTGGCCCCCACAGGGATCCCAGCCGTACTAACAAGGAGTGTGAAACACTAGCGAGCTTAACGGAATTATTTTATTTTACTCTTTTTTAAAATTTTTTTTTAATTTTTAATTTTTTTTATTCTTATGTTAATCCCCATACATTACATCATTAGTTTTAGATGAAGTGTTCCATGATTCATTGTTCGTGCACAACACCCAGTGCTCCATGCAGAACGTGCCCT
>NW_027906393.1:0-234 GCF_054177405.1 Leptonychotes weddellii | reverse complement strand
GGAATATTATTCAGTCATGAGAAAAAAGGAAATGCTGTCATTTACGACAATAAGGATGGCCCTTAAGGACATTATGCTAAGTGAGATAAGTCAAACACAGAAAGACAAATACTATATATTTTTATATGTGGAATCTTAAAAGAAAAACAAAGAACTGAACTCAAATAAGAGTGGAATGATGGTTACCAAAGGCTTGGGTGGGGGGATGTTGTTTAAGGGTACATACTTGCAACT
>NW_027906392.1:0-234 GCF_054177405.1 Leptonychotes weddellii | reverse complement strand
ACCTTCTTCTTCTTCTTTTTTTTTCTTAACATATCTTGCATTATTTGTCTCAGAGGTACAGATCTGAGATTCAACAGTCCTGCACAATTCACAGCGCTTAACAGAGCACATACCCTCCCCAGTGACTTAGAAGCTATATTATACACATTATATTGAGTCAACTTACAAAGGTTTCCTTGTATCCTCACAGAATGTGTCATGTTAGGGAATAAAGCAGCTTTCCTTAACAAACTT
>NW_027906391.1:0-234 GCF_054177405.1 Leptonychotes weddellii | reverse complement strand
GTTTTATTTATTTATTCATTTATATATATAAAAAAATATATATTCTTGACCTATACCTATCTTTTCAGAATAGAACAATTGTATAAAAATCTGAACAAATTGGAGAATAGTTGACAATATAAAATTCAGTACTTTGGGGCACCACCAGGTGGCTTAGTTGGTTAAGCATCTGACTTTGGCTTAGGTCGTGATCTCAGGGTCCTGGGATCAAGCCCTACGTCGGGCTGTCTGCTC
>NW_027906390.1:0-234 GCF_054177405.1 Leptonychotes weddellii | reverse complement strand
CCTCGGGGGCCCGACGAGCGGAGCGTCAGACGTGTGTGAATCTGCCGCTGCAACGCTGTGTCTTTAAAAACACGTCTCACGGTCTAAATCATCAGTGGTCCGACCTGTCATTCAGCGGTCTCTGCGTCTGCGTCTTGCTCCTCTTCCACCCCCGCACCCCACTCCCCGTCTTCTCTGCTGCGTGACACGGCGGGGGAGCCGAGGGCCTCCCAGGGCCACAGTCCCCCGGGTTTG
>NW_027906389.1:0-234 GCF_054177405.1 Leptonychotes weddellii | reverse complement strand
GGTACCAGTGGATGTGGGCCTGTCCCTCGGTTGTGGTGAAGTCCCATGCTGGGCGCTCTTCGGGTGAGGCTGTATTAGCCCAGGTAGCAGAGTCAATGACTCCCGCTGGTGTGTGCTCTTCCAGGTACTGCCGTGCACCTTTCATTATTCTCCTCCTTTCCTCTGTGTTAAACAGGGTGTGGAGTAACTGTTGGCAGTCCTCCCAAGTTGGCCGATGAGTCTGGAAGAGGGATT
>NW_027906388.1:0-234 GCF_054177405.1 Leptonychotes weddellii | reverse complement strand
TTCTGAACTCTAGTTCTGACATCTTATTAATGTCCGTACTGTAGGTCCCTGGCAGTTGGTCCTGCCTCTGGTTCTTTTATTTGAGGTGATTTTTTCCATCTTGTCATTTTGTCCAGAGGAGAATAGATGAATGAGAGAACAAAATGCTAGCAGGGTAACAACTACCCCAGAAAAATATACACTAAACAAATCAGAAGAGTCCGGAAACCAGGGGAAAAGAAAGGGAAAGAAAGA
>NW_027906387.1:0-234 GCF_054177405.1 Leptonychotes weddellii | reverse complement strand
TCTGGGCGCCCGTGTGTTTGATGAGCGCCGCACGCACGGCGGCGGGTCCTGTTTGCTTCCGTCCACAAGGCATCTGCACATAAACACGGCCCGGTTACTCCCCGCGCGCCTGTCCCCTCGGTTAGTGGCCGGGCCTGCCCGGGGCCATGACCGGCTTCCTTCCATTCTGGTCTGGTCCCCCCGCCTCTGCACGATGCCTCTCCCCAAACTTCCGGCCGTTTCCTTAGGGCACGT
>NW_027906386.1:0-1471 GCF_054177405.1 Leptonychotes weddellii | reverse complement strand
TTTTTTTTTTTTAAAGATTTATTTTTTGACAGAGAGAGACAGACAGTGAGAAAGGGAACACAAGCAGGAGGAGTGGGAGAGGGAGAAGCAGACTCCTTGCTGAGCAGGGAGGCCGATGCGGGGCTCGATCCCAGGACCCTGGGATCATGACCTGAGCCGAAGGCAGACGCTTAACGACTGAGCCACCCAGGCGCCCCCAGGTTACAACAGATTTGTGAACTCAGCCAAGCACAGTGGTGGCAGGGCCTAGCTGCTACAAAGAAGACATGTTTTAGACAATACTCATGTGTATGGGCAAAAAACTTGAGGACTGTATTTGTGACTAATTGTATAACAGGTTACTTTAGTTTCTGTTCTGTGGAAAGTGTAAAGCATTCCAACAAAGGGTTTTAATGTAGATTTTTTTTTTTTTTGCACCCATGCTGTTGATTGCTAAATGTAACAGTCTGATAATGATGCTGAATAAATGTCTTTTTAAAAAAAAAAAAAAAAGTAAATCAGAGAGAAATGAATAAGGAGTAAACAGTAAAAAATAATGAGTAAGGAGATGAAATCAGTAATCAGAAACCTCCCAACAAAGAAAAGCCCAGGACCAGATGGTTTCACTGATGAATTCTACCAAACATTAAAGAATTAATGCCAATCCTTTCAAACTCTTCCCAAAAAACTGAAGAGGAGGGAACACTCCCAAACTGATTTTATAAAGCCAGCATCAGTGATACCAAAGCCAGACATGATAAGAAAACTATAACCTAATACTTTTAATGAATATAGATTCACATTTCCTCAACATAATACTAGCAAACCAAATTCAAAAATACATTAAAGGGATAATATACCATGCAAAGATGGTTCAACACACACAAATCAGTAAATGTGATGCATTGCATTAATAGAAAGATAAAAATCATAAGATCATCTCAACACATGCAAAAAAAGCATTTGACAAAATCCACATCCTTTTATGATAAAAACTCTCAATAGAGGACATCAACATAAAGGCCGCATATTGACAAACCGCAGCCAACACCATACTCAATGGTGAAAAGCTGAAAGCTTTTCCAGTAAGATCAGGAACAAGGGTGCCTGCTCTCACCACTTCTATTCAGTAGAATACTAGAAGTCCTAGCCAGTGCAATCAGGCAGGAAAAAGAAATAAAAAGCAAAATTGGAAAGAAGTAAACTTATCTTTGTTTGCAGATGACATGATCTTATATATAGAAAATCCTACACTCCACCAAAAAAATGTTAGGACTAATCAATAAATTCATTCATGCTGCAGTTGATACAAAATCAGCATACAAAAATAAGTTACTTTTCTAAAACTAAGAACTATCCCATTCACAATAACATCAAAAACAATAAAATACTTAAGAATAATTTAACCAAGGAGGTAAAAGATCTTTACACTGAAAACTAAAAGTCATTGATGAAAGAAATTGAGGAAGACATGAATAAATGGAAAGGAATC
>NW_027906385.1:0-234 GCF_054177405.1 Leptonychotes weddellii | reverse complement strand
CCGCACTCCGTGCTCACCCGGCCTGTGACCGCGCGTTTCTATCTCTGGCACCCGACCCCGGGTGGAGTCTCCAAACCCAGCAGATCCCTGCGGTGAGCTCCCGCGCGGCTCGTCCTGGGGGAGGAAGGTGAGTCTCCCTGGATCTGTCGCTTGTTGGGTCCCTGCTTCCAGAAAGTGGTCGATTTTCTGATGAGAGATTTGTTGCTCTTCTTTTCTTCGATCTCCTGTTGAGTT
>NW_027906384.1:0-234 GCF_054177405.1 Leptonychotes weddellii | reverse complement strand
TTCTTTTCAAATTAGTATTTTTTGGTTTTGGGGGGTAAATATCCAGCAGTGAATTATTAGATCATATGATAGTTCTATTTTTAATTTTTTGAGGAACTTCATACTGTTTTCCACAGTGGCTATACCAATTTACAGTCTTACCAACATTGTACGTGGGTTCCCATTTCTCTGCATCCTTGCCAACACCTGTTATTTCTTATCGTTTTTATTCTAGCCAGGTGATATCTCATTGTG
>NW_027906383.1:0-234 GCF_054177405.1 Leptonychotes weddellii | reverse complement strand
CAACAGTGTAGGAGGGTTCCCCTTTTTCTGCATCCCCACCAACATCTGTGATTTCCTGACTTGTTATTTTAGCCATTCTGACTGGTGTGAGGTGATATCTCATCGAGGTTTTGATTTGGATTTCCCTGGTGCCGAGCGATGTTGAGCACTTTTTCATGTGTCTGTTGGCCATCTGGATGTCTTCTTTGGAAAAATGTCTGTTCATGTCTTCTGCCCATTTCTTGATTGGATTCT
>NW_027906382.1:0-234 GCF_054177405.1 Leptonychotes weddellii | reverse complement strand
TGTGCATAACACCCAGTGCTCCATGCCGAACATGCCCTCCTCAATACCCATCACCAGACTAACACATCCTCCCACTCCCCACCCCTCTAGAACCCTCAGTTTGTTTTTCAGAGTCCATCGTCTCTCATGGTTCGTCTACCCCTCTCATTTCCCCCTCTTCATTCTTCCCCTCTTACTATCTTCTTCTTTTTTTTTTTTTTCCTTAACATATATTGCATTATTTGTTTCAGAGGT
>NW_027906381.1:0-234 GCF_054177405.1 Leptonychotes weddellii | reverse complement strand
GAGATTCTTTTTCCTGTCCAGCAGGGGCAAAAAAGAGAGAGAGAGAGAGAGACCTCCTGCCAAGAATTTTATGTAGTATGCACTTTCCTTTAGTTTGATTGGGCCAACTTATGTCTCAAACCACCACTAGATAGGAAAGAGTTACCATAAGAAGACCATTCACTGATTAACTCAGAATAACTAGAGATGAGTCTCATGGAAATAAGGGGTCATTTGCATAAAATTGGAGCAAGG
>NW_027906380.1:0-234 GCF_054177405.1 Leptonychotes weddellii | reverse complement strand
GGAGAGGAGATTAGGAGACCAGGCGATGCAGTAGGAAACGTTAAGAGTTGTCTTAGGTGGAGGGAAGAGATTTCATAGAATGCAGGACTATAAACAAAGGGAGAGCTAAGACATAGCCTGGTGACCTTGACTAGCATGTATAGCAATAGCAGACAACATTACTGGACAAACAACAGCTATTATAAAGATGATTGATCACAAGAAAGAGGGAGCCTGGGAACTTGATGACATTCT
>NW_027906379.1:0-234 GCF_054177405.1 Leptonychotes weddellii | reverse complement strand
TCTCTCATTCTCTCTCTCTCTTAAATAAAAAAAATATATATATATATTTTTTTGAGATCCTTACCTTAAATAATCTGGTTTCAAATTCCAAATTTGCTGGTACACGTTTATTATAGAAAACATTTACTTCAAAAGGGAGTTTTCTCAGGTGACTTGTAGGTGTTTTAGTTAGTTTGATAATAAATTAGAAGGTTAAATAACTCTGCTTTATAAGATAATTTTTCTTAGGGGCGT
>NW_027906378.1:0-234 GCF_054177405.1 Leptonychotes weddellii | reverse complement strand
TGAGCAGTTAGATAAGCTGCATACGAATGGTTCCGTCTCCTCCCAAGCACAACACAACTAATCAGACAGTGAGGCAGGTATCACGAGCCCCAACCCCTGAGGAGGCCAGGGGCCAGCAAGGGAAGCCCGGCGGTCAAAGCCTGACTTTGCTCCAAAGGCCTCGGCAGCCTGAGCGAGGACAGCCGGGCTGACCGGCCCCCGGAGGCGGCGGCAGGCACGGGATGCCCAGGGATG
>NW_027906377.1:0-234 GCF_054177405.1 Leptonychotes weddellii | reverse complement strand
AATCTTTAAAAAAAAAAAAATTAAAAAAAAAAATTAAGGTTGTATAGGAGTTTACAAAATGGAAAGGTTGGGAAAGAGTATTGCCTGCAAGGAGAACAGTGTTTGCAAAAGCTATGGGTGTGAAGAAGCATGACTTTTATGTAGCTTTAGCATGACTACATTGCAATGCATGGTGTGTGTGTGTGTGTGTGTGTGTGTGTGAGTTGAGTGAGTGTGTACTGGGTGGGGCCAGTT
>NW_027906376.1:0-234 GCF_054177405.1 Leptonychotes weddellii | reverse complement strand
CGCCTGGGTGGCTCAGTCGTTAAGCGTCTGCCTTCGGCTCAGGTCATGATCCCAGGGTCCTGGGATCGAGTCCCACATCGGGCTCCCTGCTCGGCAGGAAGCCTGCTTCTCCCTCTCCCACTCCCCCTGCTTGTGTTCCTGCTCTCGCTGTCTCTCTGTCAAATAAATAAATAAAATCTTTAAAAAAAAAAAAAAAAGATCTTCTTAGTAGTCAGAGTTAGTCTGTAAAAGTTG
>NW_027906375.1:0-1472 GCF_054177405.1 Leptonychotes weddellii | reverse complement strand
AAACTTTATTTGTAACATTTTCAAGTGAATTTAAGATATTTATGGAGTGTTTATCTTTACTACTAAAATACTGATGATCACAGACATAAACTCACTCTTGATTCTAAAGTGTTAATGTTGGGGCGCCTGCGTGGCTCAGTCGTTAAGTGTCCACCTTTGGCTCAGGTCATGATCCCAGAGTCCTGGATTCAAGCCCGGGCATCGAGCCCCCATGTCGGGCTCCCTCCTCTGCGAGAAGCCTGCTTCTCCCTCCCCGCCCCCCGCTTGTGTTCCCTCTCTCGCTGTGTCTCTATCAAATAAATAAATAAAATCTTTAAAAAAAAATGAAGTGTTAATGTTGTACTTATCTCTCTTGGAGGAAATAACATAAAGGGAAAGCAATTTGTGTTTATGAGGCATTCCCGAAACAGGACCTGACCTTGGATCCCAGTAATTCTCTTCACAGATAGTGTCATATTTCTACTGACTAAGTATAAAGGAAGCAAGGGTCATGATAATTTACTTTTGTTACAATGCTCAATGTTGCCTAAGGAAAAAAATTAATAAATTTAATTTTGGGGGCACCTGGGCAGCTCAGTGGGTTAAGCGTCTGCCTTCGGCTCAGGTCATGATCCCGGAGTCCTGGGATAGAGCCTGGTGTTTGGGCTCCCTGCTCAGTGGGGATCCTGCTTCTCCCTCTTCCCCCCCCTCCATTTGTGCTCTCTCTCTCAAATAAATAAATAAAATCTTAAAAAAATAGCACCTTAAAATCAGCTGTCTCTTAAGTGAGTAGCTCCTCCTAGATGGCTTTGAGAAAACGAGAGAGTTTGGAGAGGAAAACCGGTGCTGAAAATGCCTGTAAAGGAAGACAACATTTAATGAGCACATACCGTGCTGTTAAAAGCTCTCCATATATGATTCATTCAACAAGTATTTAGGGAGCGCTTACTCTGTGCTAGGCACTCTTCCAGACGTTGGAGATAAAGTATTGATCAAGGCAGAAAACATCTCTGCCCCCATGGAGCTTAGATTCTAGCTGATGAGGACAGACAATGAAGAAGTAAAACTTACTATGGAGGAAGAGAAAGCAGACAAAGAGAAAAAGGCATTTGTCTCTGGGCAAATGTTAGAGAGGGAAGACAAGGCTGCGCTGGGGTGGTGCTCTTTGGGCAAAGATAGCAGGAGATGCGGGCAGCCCGGACGGACCCTGGGGGAGGCCTTCCAGGAACTACCGTGAGGCCGGTGAAGGCTGGAGCTGCGTGGCAAGGGAGAGGGTGGTGGGACAGTCAGCAGGTGACAGGTGGCTGGGGCAGGCGGCGCCAGGGGGCCATGCTTGGGACTTTGGCTTGACACTGACAGAACTGGAAGCCCCTGACAGGTTCTGAGCTGAGGCATGGCAGGTGCTGGCTTATGTCTTAACAGGGTCACCCTGGCTCTTGGGGTGAGAATGGAATGAGAGGGGAAGGGAAGAGCGGGGAGAGCAGTTAGGAAGC
>NW_027906374.1:0-234 GCF_054177405.1 Leptonychotes weddellii | reverse complement strand
TTTTTTTTTTAAGATTTTATTTATTTATTTGAGAGAGAGAGAATGAGAGACAGAGAGCATGAGAGGGAGGAGGGTCAGAGGGAGAAGCAGACTCCCTGCCGAGCAGGGAGCCCGATGCGGGACTCGATCCCGGGACTCCAGGATCATGACCTGAGCCGAAGGCAGTCGCTTAACCAACTGAGCCACCCAGGCGCCCCTGGGTATTTTTTTTTTTTAAGATTTTATTTATTTGAC
>NW_027906373.1:0-234 GCF_054177405.1 Leptonychotes weddellii | reverse complement strand
GTTCCACCCCCCGCTTAGCCACCGGAGTGACGTCCCTCGGCGGAGCAGACTTTTAAAAGTTCCAATTTTGTGCTCCGTGGTTCTATCACTTGCCAGAAGCGGCCGACGGAGGCCCCTCCCCCGCCGTCTATCCTCCCGAATATCGCCTCGGATTCACTTCTCCGCACGTCCTACCTTCCAGAAAGTGGTCGCTTTTCTGTTCAGAGAGTTGTTGCTATTCCTTTCTTCGATCTC
>NW_027906372.1:0-234 GCF_054177405.1 Leptonychotes weddellii | reverse complement strand
GGAGCTGTGGGTGGAAGACGGTGCAGACTCACCATGCCCATCCATATGTACCAGTGCATGGTGGTTAGAGTCTATCGTGAACTGAGAATCTGAATGGTGGCTTGCGTGTGTATAAGGACATGCGCACATGTACAAAACTGATCAGATGTTGGCAGGGGTGGTCAGTGTCCCAGAGGGGTTACCAGTGTGAGCTCTGAAGTCCACCCTCCTGCTGGGAGTCCCAACTCAAACACG
>NW_027906371.1:0-234 GCF_054177405.1 Leptonychotes weddellii | reverse complement strand
TTTTCAAAAGACTCTTGTCTTACTGCAAACATAATACATAATACATTTTCTTTTTGCCATAGAAAAATTAGAAGATAAAAAATTAAAAGGTAGGGAATAAAGAACTTAGTAATCAATATCTTGATAACGAGTTTCATGAATCTCCCAAAAACACTTACCACAGCCTCTAAATCATACCAACAGATGGAGTAAGAGCTATGGATAATTACCTTAACTTTTTTCAAAAAACATACA
>NW_027906370.1:0-234 GCF_054177405.1 Leptonychotes weddellii | reverse complement strand
TAAAGGCAAAAAAAAAAAAAAAGAAAGAAAAGCAATAGTGAATCACGAGGACACTGGATGCTGTAACATCCTTTGCCTTCAAGGCGTTGCAAACAACTTGAATCAATCCAGTAACCTTATCAAACACAAGCAAACAGAAAAATGAAAACCATTTATCTGAAACAGCAGGTTGGAAAATTCATTGGTATACTTTGAAGGCGTCTCACTAACCCTGCCAAAGCTTTGCTCCACTAG
>NW_027906369.1:0-234 GCF_054177405.1 Leptonychotes weddellii | reverse complement strand
GCCACCCATGCGCCCCTAAATATAAGATTCTTAAGATGAAAAAAATGTTTTAAACAACTGACAGAAAGAAATTAATTATTAAAATTGGAAAACCAGACAAAAACTAAATAAGAAGGGTAAAATTAGAAACACACAAAAGCAGAATTCAAAGTGAAATACTTTACAGGTAATTAAGAAGGTGAATTTATATCAAAGCTAATAAATAATGAGGATACTGGTGTCATGAAACATAAT
>NW_027906368.1:0-234 GCF_054177405.1 Leptonychotes weddellii | reverse complement strand
GTCAATGGAGGCCAAAGCCAATGAGAATCTGTTAGGAGTCTCAAGACACAAAGCTGAGCCTAAGAAAAACAAAATTAGTATCAATTTCAAACGTAACCTCCAGGCTCACAGAATGAGGCAGCTTTGATTACACAAAAGCAAAAACAGTTAAGTCAGGTTTTACAAATGACAAAGTGACTTTGTAGGACATCTAGAAAATATATCACATCCCACAGGGCCCCTTGCAAGCTCACT
>NW_027906367.1:0-234 GCF_054177405.1 Leptonychotes weddellii | reverse complement strand
CCGAAGGCAGTCGCTTAACCAACTGAGCCACCCACGCGCCCCCGCCAAGTTTTTTTAAAACAGTTTTATGTGGAGAGAAGCAAGCAAAATAGGAATACAACTGGACCTTGATAGTCATTTATTGTGCATTGATACCTCAGTCTTTGTTTCCTACTTCAGATTTGTCCTTTTGTCTGTCAGCTTCAGCTTGGGAACCCCTAATTATTTTTTAAATAGATGAGTCCTCATCTTTGT
>NW_027906366.1:0-234 GCF_054177405.1 Leptonychotes weddellii | reverse complement strand
GCAGCAGAATACACATTCTTTCGAATGCATGGAACATTCTCCAGAATAGATCACATACTGGGTCACAAATCAGGTCTCAACTGGTACAAAAAGATTGAGATTAGTCCATGCATATTTTCAGATCACAGTGCTTAAAACTTGAAGTCAACTACAAGGAAAAAATCTGGAAGGACCACAAATACATGGAGGTTAAAGAGCATCCTACTAAAGAATGAGTGCGTCAACCAGGACATT
>NW_027906365.1:0-1472 GCF_054177405.1 Leptonychotes weddellii | reverse complement strand
TGATAACATCTTTTTGGCAGTGATGATTCAACCCTTTTGGGCTGCAGTCCTTGTTATTGTCAGCTTGTTCGAGCAAGTGATAGTCTTGTCAGTTGATAAAGAGTCGATAGAATTTATGTATTTGAGTGACTGAATTGACCTAATTGTTTGGTATTTAAAGCATTTGGTATGTGTTTTAGAGACGGTCATTCCCATATTTGGGAAACAAAGGGCTATGTCACATCCACAGAGGGGTCCAGTGGAAGTGGTAGTGGTAATTGTAGTAATAATGTTTACAATTATAGTAGTAAATTTGACTTCATTGCTGGGAAGCAAACTTCAGTGCTATAAATATTCCATTGAGGATCTGACTTAGCAACTTCTTTTCTAGAAATGCAGTAAAAACATGTTATTTTGGGCAAGATGCTATTATCTCTGTCCCTTCCTTCCTATGCAGGACAAAGAAGCTTCACTAGATGATCTCTACATTCAAGTTCAATACTAAAGTTTTATAACTTTAGGATTTGAGTTTCCTCCAGATCTGAGGAATTTGATGAATTCTATTTTTAAATTTTCCTGTTAGGTAATGCCTAGCAGGTTATCTCACACAGAGTAGACAATAAATGTAGTTGAGTGAACAAAAGGTATGTAAAGTATTAGAGCAACATCAATTTTACATTCATTTAATACCTATTAACTGGGCATCACGTATGTGCTCGATACTGATCTATGTGCCTGGGAACTAAGTGGTAAATTAGGATTAAAGTCCCTTTCCTCATGTAGTTTACAATCTAGGGGGGAAAGATGGATAATAAACTTGTAAAATAGCAATGATTTGAGATAGTAACAAATGCTCTGCAGGGTAATGGGAGAGACCTGAGGTAATATATAACGTGTATATAGGCAGGATGGTCAGGGCAGGCCATACTATGTGACAATCAAAGGTAAGAATATTCCAGGCATTAGAAAAAGCTAAAGGAAAGGTCTCTAAGTCAAATGTAAGTTGTCACTTTCAAGGGACATATGGTGGGCAGGTAGTAAGTGAGGAAGTGGTCTGAGATGAGGCTGGAGTTAGGCAGTGTCGAGATGGTGGTGGGTCTTTTGGGACCCAGGCATTTGGATTTTATTTAATTTGCAATGAGAACACGAGGAAGTCTTAAATATATGCTGAACTCTCCTGTTACGTAAATAAATATCCTAAGATTGTGGATGTTGAGTCATAGTTAGCCAAAGAATGTCTCTCCCTCCCTTATGTCCACAGTGATACCCTATTACTGTCTGTGAAACTCATTTCTTTTTTTTTTTTTTTTTTAAAGATTTTATTTATTTATTTGAGAGAGAGAGAATGAGAGAGAACACATGAGAGGGGATAGGGTCAGAGGGCAAAGCAGACTCCCTGCCGAGCAGGGAGCCCGATGCGGGACTCGATCCAGGGACTCCAGGATCATGACCTGAGCCGAAGGCAGTCGCTTAACCAACTGAGCCACCCAGGC
>NW_027906364.1:0-234 GCF_054177405.1 Leptonychotes weddellii | reverse complement strand
AGGCAAGTTCCATCAGACGGGGTCCTCTGTGCCAACTGTCCCCAGAGGCGTGCTGTCCACAGAGACCTGAAGGCAGAAACCCCGCTCTTGGAGGCTGACGGGAACATCACGATTGCCCACTCTGGCTTCAGCAACAGATTCGCCGTTTCCAACAGGCTGGACACGGTCTGCGGCAGTCCCCCTGTGCTGCCGCCAGCTCCCCAGGGGAGAACGGAGGGGGGAGTCCTACACGCT
>NW_027906363.1:0-234 GCF_054177405.1 Leptonychotes weddellii | reverse complement strand
GTAACCTCATGTGCTTTGCCTTGGCAACTTTGGGATTGATATGGGATGATTAAAGGGCCTTGGGTGTGCATTTGTGTTTTAGCACCAGATGACCTAGGCTGACAGCAGCTCGTGTACTTCAGAGATGGTTCTTGGAGATGTCATGTGTTGCCTCTGACATCTCATTGTGTGGAGGAGGTTTTTGTTTTTTTTTTTTTTTGGTAAAGGGCCAGTTAGTAAATATTTTAGATTTTG
>NW_027906362.1:0-234 GCF_054177405.1 Leptonychotes weddellii | reverse complement strand
GCATATTTGGGGGTGGCATGGTCTGCTACTCTCGATCACATACTGAGGCTCCAGAGGACTGGGCCTGAAACAGAAAGCTACTGTCTATGAGCAACACGGCTCCCCTTCTTTACTGCTGCAGGCATCAGAGCCGGGCCTTCTCAGAACTGCAGGGTCGGTCTCAGCTAATAACAGCAATGGTGAACTTGGTGAGTTTACCGTTCTAGGGGCACTGTTCTAAGGGCTTCTATGTAT
>NW_027906361.1:0-234 GCF_054177405.1 Leptonychotes weddellii | reverse complement strand
GCATATTTGGGGGTGGCATGGTCTGCTACTCTCGATCACATACTGAGGCTCCAGAGGACTGGGCCTGAAACAGAAAGCTACTGTCTATGAGCAACACGGCTCCCCTTCTTTACTGCTGCAGGCATCAGAGCCGGGCCTTCTCAGAACTGCAGGGTCGGTCTCAGCTAATAACAGCAATGGTGAACTTGGTGAGTTTACCATTCTAGGGGCACTGTTCTAAGGGCTTCTATGTAT
>NW_027906360.1:0-234 GCF_054177405.1 Leptonychotes weddellii | reverse complement strand
CACACACACACACACACACACACACACACACACACACCAGTTTCAAATTCAATAAATCTGCAGGGAGGCCTGAGAATTTGTATTTCTAATAAGTTCAACTGATGCTGATGGGTACCAGACTTTGAAAACCACTGATGCAGGCAACTCAAATCCGCTCTGGAAAAACTTATTTTTAATTTCTAAATATACTTTCTCCATGTATTCATTGTCATTAAATATTTTCATGCAACTAAT
>NW_027906359.1:0-234 GCF_054177405.1 Leptonychotes weddellii | reverse complement strand
TGGGCGTTTCGATTGTCCTCCTTTTCAGGGGGCGACCCAGAGCGGGTCTGTCCCCATCCCAGGACCACCTCAACCCCCTCCTGTCCTCTGACTCAGCAGGCAAGGCCCCCTTCACCAGAGCGGTTCTGTTTGAAGACAGGATTTTACACCCACAAGCAGGTTCAAATATCGTCTCTCTAGTTCAGAAGTTGTGAGCTAGCGGCCAGTAGTTTTATTTAGTTCATACAATGATTT
>NW_027906358.1:0-234 GCF_054177405.1 Leptonychotes weddellii | reverse complement strand
GTAACCTCATGTGCTTTGCCTTGGCAACTTTGGGCTTGATATGGGATGATTAAAGGGCCTTGGGTGTGCATTTGTGTTTTAGCACCAGATGACCTAGGCTGACAGCAGCTCGTGTACTTCAGAGATGGTTCTTGGAGATGTCATGTGTTGCCTCTGACATCTCATTGTGTGGAGGAGGTTTTTGTTTTTTTTTTTTTTTGGTAAAGGGCCAGTTAGTAAATATTTTAGATTTTG
>NW_027906357.1:0-234 GCF_054177405.1 Leptonychotes weddellii | reverse complement strand
CTTAATTTCTCTTTCTTCTGTCTTGTTGTTGGTGGATAGGAATGCCACTGATTTATGTGCATTGATTTTATATCCTGCCACTTGACTGAATTTCTGTATGAGTTCTCGCAGTTTTGGGGCGGAGTCTTTTGGGTTTTCCACATAAAGTATCATATCATCTGCAAACAGTGAGAGTTTGACTTCTTCCTTGCCAATTCAGATGCCTTTTATTTCTTTTTGTTGTCTGATTGCTGT
>NW_027906356.1:0-234 GCF_054177405.1 Leptonychotes weddellii | reverse complement strand
TTCATCAATGGCTTGAATGTTAGAAATTTTGTGGAAGAAAAGAGCTAAAAGCCAAGGCTGAAGTGGGCATGAGTGGAGGAGATAAGAATGTCAACCCCCACCCCTACTCTAGCTATTTGAAAGTCTAATGAATTTAGGTTTTTATGAAATCATTGGAAGGGCTAGAAATTTGGTTATTTGGGAATTTTAGTTTTTTTTTAAATGGAGAAGGGAATGGTAATGAAGGGACCAGTC
>NW_027906355.1:0-234 GCF_054177405.1 Leptonychotes weddellii | reverse complement strand
GTATGGTGATTAACATATCAATAAAAAAATTTAAAAAAAAAGATGTCACATCAGACACAGTACCTGATGTCTGCTAAAATTCCTATCTTTGCTCCTCTGTATGTAATATATCTCTTTTCTTTGGCTAACTACAAGATTTTCTCTTTATCTTTGGTTTTCTGCAGTTTCAAATGATGTATTCAGGAGTGTGTGTGTGTGTGTGTGTATTTCTTCTTAGGGTTCTCTCAGATTCTT
>NW_027906354.1:0-1472 GCF_054177405.1 Leptonychotes weddellii | reverse complement strand
GAGAGACCCAAAGGTCTCCCCCTGGGGTCTGCTGGTCCTTGTGCTTTCTCAGGCAGAAGGCGGAGATGGGTGTCCTCCACGGAGCTCACAGAGCAGCGCTGTCGGGATCCCCCTGCAGTGCACAGCTGTGGTGGTTACCGAGGGCTTGGGGGGAGTGGCGGCACCTGCTGGGGCCCATCCTCGTCTGGGTCCTTGGTGCCGGGGGAGTCTCTGGTGTGATGATGGTGGTGGCGGCCGTGGGGGGGCTCTCCCCAGCATTCTGGAGCTGGGCTGAAAGGGCTTCAAGCCGCTGGGTGGCAATGACTTACAGAGGTTCTGCTTCTCCTGGCTCTCCAAGGGCCAAAATCCACATCCCTGGCAGGCATCCCCCATCACC
This sequence comes from Leptonychotes weddellii, assembly GCF_054177405.1. NCBI lineage: Eukaryota > Metazoa > Chordata > Mammalia > Carnivora > Phocidae > Leptonychotes > Leptonychotes weddellii. The sequence continues at coordinate 1,096 of NW_027906354.1, read as the reverse complement.
GACTCCGGGAAGAGGTGTTCAGGGTGCAGGGGAGAGTCGCACTGGAGGAGAGCCACTGAGAGAGGCTGCCAAGGGGAGGGGTGCTCTAATGAGGTGTTGGGGGCGAGGAGGCAGGAGGTCCAGGCAGACCTGTGATCTGAGACCCTCCTGGGCATGTCAGCGCAGCTCCCGGGCTCTCGGGCTGCCGCCGTTCCCGAGCTCACTAGGCGCCCCATCTCCCCGTCTGCAGGGCACCCCGCAGATCCCCACATAGCAGCCAGCCACCTGGGTGCCATCTCCCCGGGGCTGTACTCGCCTACCTCAGGCACCACCCCTCAGCTGTTAACAGGAGAATTAACTATGGGATAACCCCGTAGGGCGGAAGCTGCACTCTTCTGAGCAACACTAAGACTGAATTTCCGAGATGCCCCCTGGTAAAAATGTCTCCACCCTCCCTCTGCCCTCCCTCCCACTTTCCCTGTTGGGAGAAGTTTCTGAAAGCCAAATTAGGCAGCTGTCCTGTTTTAGGGATTTGAGGAATCAGAATAACCTACATGAGTCTATTTATTAAAACTCTCAAGTCCCTCCTCTCTCTTTCCACACACACGTAGTGTATTCCCAGCAGTGATTGTGCAGGAAGTTATTAGGATCCTGATCTTACTGATGAGGAGTCAGGAGCTTTAAAGAACTTGTCTAAGATCAGACAGTGCCGGGGCACAAATCTAGAGGCTTAGCTCCAAGTCTTCTGCCCTTTGGATCATACCTCGCCAAGACTGAGTCCCAGCAGCACCGACCCATTTAAATGCTTCGTGGTTTTCTGACCTGGGCCAAGTGTACGTCTCATTAGAACAGAGCCCTGGTGCATCTTGCTCCCTGTCCTCGGTGCAGAGAACAGAGTCTGACACCACAGGGGAGACTCTTCCTGGGCCTTACTTTCCTTAGATAGAGAAATGATATTCTGAGATAACTGAGTCGAAGCAACTGTGCAGACTCTAAGTTTCTGCCTAAGACTGTGTCATGATGGTTATATTTCCATGGCCCCCTCTGTTTCCTGGTAGCTCATCCTTATTTCCGTCTCCCCGCTTCTTACCACTCCTCCAGAGTGGACAGGCCAGTG
>NW_027906353.1:0-234 GCF_054177405.1 Leptonychotes weddellii | reverse complement strand
ATTCAGGGGCTCTCTTCTCCTCCCCTGTCTCAACCGTAACACGACTGGTCAAATCCGCACGGACAGAACAGATTTATCGGGCCAGGCCACATGTGTGGCTTCCACACTATGCTCGATGGCGTGCCCTGGGCATGAGCTCCCTGCCCACCCCCCAGGAGCTCAGAGTCTGGTGGGAGATACATACATACACACACACACATGTACACGAAACATTATACAAGGGCTCTGAGAGGT
>NW_027906352.1:0-234 GCF_054177405.1 Leptonychotes weddellii | reverse complement strand
CACCCAGGTGCCAGTGGCCCCCGAGGTATGGTCCACAGAGTCCCTGGCCCTGGCGTGCACCTTGCATCTCATCTGCCTGTCGGATACCTGCTTGTCCTCAAGCCTTAGGTCAGGTATTCATTTTCTCTGGGAAGTCATTCCTGTGCCCTCCTCCCCAAGGAGAATGGGCCCCTGTCTCTTTGCCATACATACCACTGTCGCCTGCACATATTTCATCTGTGACCTAGCCTTTTT
>NW_027906351.1:0-234 GCF_054177405.1 Leptonychotes weddellii | reverse complement strand
TCCCACCCATTTTGAGGCACTTGACTCACGGTGATAACCCTCCACACACCCCCCTCCCCACCCCACCCCCCCACCACACACTAAAGGCAAAACAGAAATCTACTGCTGAACCGTGTCCTTGAATCTCACCCCAAAAGATCAGTACTGTATACAACTTCAGCCTAGAGGATGCATACTAACCCTAACCCTAACCGTAAAGAGAATAAAATCGAATTTAAAAACGCCCAGTTCGTA
>NW_027906350.1:0-234 GCF_054177405.1 Leptonychotes weddellii | reverse complement strand
TAACTACTAAAGGATTGATCTAAGGGGAAAGCCTTTTATTATATTTCCAGAGGAGGAAGCAAATAGATCACCTGTAGTTTTATTAAGTAGACACCTGATATATGGATAACTCTGAAATGACGTTTCCATTTCTCCTGGTTAAATGGTGTTATGCATGTATAATGCAGCTTCTGAATGCGGATCCCAGAATACACGTGGATAGCAATGTTTGCTGCCATTTGGTAAGTGTTTATT
>NW_027906349.1:0-234 GCF_054177405.1 Leptonychotes weddellii | reverse complement strand
TTGGAGACGGTCGAGAGCATGAATTCTAAAGCCAGACTGTGAAGGTTAGACAAACTATCTGAACCCCCCAAACTTTAATTTCCTTTTCAGGAAGACGAGGATGACGACAGTAGCTCCCTCCCAGGGTCACGGGGTTAAAACACACGGTGTCGGCTAAATCCGTGCTGGGGGTAAGGGCTGCCTGCAGACCCTATCGTCCGAGGACTCGATGCCAACACCCCTCTCAGCAAAGGC
>NW_027906348.1:0-234 GCF_054177405.1 Leptonychotes weddellii | reverse complement strand
TTGTGGGGTGCAGCTGCACACCGGCGTCCTTATGTGGAGAGGGAAATCTGGACACAGAGAAACACACAGGGAGAACTCCATAAGCAGATGGAGGCAGAGATTGGAGTTACACAGCTGCAAGTCAAGGATGACAGGTGACATCAGAAGCTGGTAAAGCATGGAAGAAATTCTCCACTAGACCCTTTAAGAGAGAATGGCCCAGCCAACACCTTACTTTTGGACTTCCAACCTCCA
>NW_027906347.1:0-234 GCF_054177405.1 Leptonychotes weddellii | reverse complement strand
TGTGTGTGTGTGTGTGTGTGTGTGTATGTGTGTGAGCAATTTTTTTGCTTAAAAGCCCATCATTAATGAATCACTCACTTGGGGAATTAAAAAATGTATATTCTCAACTGTGAAAGAAATTTTTTAAAGTATACCTCTAATAGGCCTAACTGATTAAGTCATTCTGTCTTCAAGTATCAGACTTCCCCAGAATGTTCTTTATTTTTTTTTTATTTTATTATGTTAGTCACCATA
>NW_027906346.1:0-234 GCF_054177405.1 Leptonychotes weddellii | reverse complement strand
TTGCAAAGGAATGCAAGGAATGCTTTCAAGGATACCTTGAAAGTCTGGGGATGCTGGGTGGCTCAGTTGGTTAAGCGTCTGACTCTTGGTTTTGGCTCAAGTCATAATCTCAGGGTCGTGAGATCGAGCCCCATGTCTGGCTCCATGCTGGGCATGGAGTCTGCTTAAGATTCTCTCCTCTCTTAAAAAAAAAAAAAAAAGTCCAGCCCACACTGAGCTTTTGACAGCAGAAGC
>NW_027906345.1:0-234 GCF_054177405.1 Leptonychotes weddellii | reverse complement strand
TAAATAAATAAAATCTTTAAAAAAAAAAAAAAATTAAAAAAAAAAAAAGAAAGAAAGAAGGAAACTCAATGAAATATATCCATATAAAGAACTGAAGACATTCAAACTCAACTTTCCCCTTCCTTATAGGTATAGATTCCTATGCTACAGGATTTATCAGTTCCCTACCAAAACAGAGCAAAACAAAGCAAGGGTTCTCTGTAATTGTCGAAGATAATACTAATGATAATTGTG
>NW_027906344.1:0-234 GCF_054177405.1 Leptonychotes weddellii | reverse complement strand
TCTCTCATTCTCTCTCTCTCTTAAATAAAAAAAATATATATATATATTTTTTTGAGATCCTTACCTTAAATAATCTGGTTTCAAATTCCAAATTTGCTGGTACACGTTTATTATAGAAAACATTTACTTCAAAAGGGAGTTTTCTCAGGTGACTTGTAGGTGTTTTAGTTAGTTTGATAATAAATTAGAAGGTTAAATAGCTCTGCTTTATAAGATAATTTTTCTTAGGGGCGT
>NW_027906343.1:0-1472 GCF_054177405.1 Leptonychotes weddellii | reverse complement strand
TTTTTTGCACGGCAAAGGAAACCATCAACAAAATAAAAAGGCAACCCAGTGAATGGAAGAGGATATTTGCAAGTTATATATCTGATAAGGGGTTAGTACCCAAAATATATAAAGAACTTATACAAATCAACACCAAAATAACAAAAATGTGGTTGACAAATGGGCAGAAGAACTGAGTAGACATTTTTCCAAAGAAGACATACACATGAGAAGACAAAAGACACATGAAAAGATGACAAAAGACATACACAAAAGAAGACAAAAGACATCACTAGTCATCAGGGAAAGGCAAATCAAAACCACAATGAGATATCACGTCTCAGCAGTCAGAATGATTAAATCAGAAAGAAATAGCAAGTATTGGTGAAAATGTAGAGAAAAGGAACCCTTATGCACTGTTGGTGGTAATGGAAATTGGTGCAGCCACTGTGGAAAACAGTATGGAGGTCCCTCTAAAACTTAAAAATAGAACTATGTGATCTACTTTTTCCACTACTGGGTATTTACCCAAAGAAAACAAACACTAATTCAAAAAGCTACATGCACCCTTATGTTTACTGCAACATTATTTACAATAGCCAAGATACAGAAGCACCTAAGTGTCCATTAATAGATAAAACAGATAGGGGTGCCTGGGTGGCTCAGTCAGTTGAGCATCTGACTCTTGATCTCAGGTCTTGATCTCAGAGTCTTGATCTCAGGATCATGAGTTCAAGCCCCATGTTGGACTCCATGATGGGTGTGGAGCCTACTTAAAAATTTTTTTTAAATAAATGGATAAAGATGTGATAGATACACACACACTGGAATATTACTCAGTCACAAAAACGAATGAGATTTTGACATCTGCAACAACATGGATAGACCTAGAAGGTATTATGCTAAGTGAAATAAATTACCAATTCAATATCTATAACATACAGGGCTACTCACATTCTCCATTTCTGTTACACTTCGGTAACTTACAGCTTTTGAGATTTGTCTAATTATCCAAATTGTTAAATTTATATTAGCATAAAGTTGTTCATAATGTTTCTTTATTAACGTACTTTAGTACCACAGCCCTTGGGCGTTTTTATTAAAAGTTCTGAATGATCAACAAGGACTTTGCTAGCTAGAAAAAACTCAAATGCCTCCCCACCGTCTATGACCTCAAAGGGCTATTAGCTCATATCAACCTGGTCAACCTTTGCCTGGCTTTATAGTTTCATTCTACACACATGTTCCAGAATTCAGAGAAAAATAAAAAGTCAGAGAGAATCCTACAGAAGCTTTTAGAATTATTTTCCTACATAGTGTCCTTCTTTTGGAATTTTGCCCTGTAACTTTCAACTGCCTCAGCCTCCACGAATTCTGATCTCTGTCTCCTCAACTTGTTGAGACCACTGCCCTTTGCCCAAGATTCCTCTCTCTGCTCTGTAATTCAGACTGTGCCTCTAGGCAGGAAGTTGGGGTGATTAGGTGACCATACA
>NW_027906342.1:0-234 GCF_054177405.1 Leptonychotes weddellii | reverse complement strand
TAACTACTAAAGGATTGATCTAAGGGGAAAGCCTTTTATTATATTTCCAGAGGAGGAAGCAAATAGATCACCTGTAGTTTTATTAAGTAGACACCTGATATATGGATAACTCTGAAATGACGTTTCCATTTCTCCTGGTTAAATGGTGTTATGCATGTATAATGCAGCTTCTGAATGCGGATCCCAGAATACACGTGGACAGCAATGTTTGCTGCCATTTGGTAAGTGTTTATT
>NW_027906341.1:0-234 GCF_054177405.1 Leptonychotes weddellii | reverse complement strand
GCCTGGGTGGCTCAGTCGGTTGAGCGACTGCCTTCGGCTCAGGTCATGATCCCAGGGTCCTGGGATCGAGTCCCACATCGGGCTCCCTGCTCTGCGGGGAGCCTGCTTCTCCCTCTCCCACTCCCCCTGCTTGTGTTCCCTCTCTCGCTGTGTCTCTCTCTGTCAAATAAATAAATAAAATCTTTAAAAAAAAAAAAAACAAAGATAACTTTTAGGCTGTTATTTTAAAGGGCT
>NW_027906340.1:0-234 GCF_054177405.1 Leptonychotes weddellii | reverse complement strand
TTGGAGACGGTCGAGAGCATGAATTCTAAAGCCAGACTGTGAAGGTTAGACAAACTATCTGAACCCCCCAAACTTTAATTTCCTTTTCAGGAAGACGAGGATGACGACAGTAGCTCCCTCCCAGGGTCACGGGGTTAAAACACACGGTGTCGGCTAAATCCGTGCTGGGGGTAAGGGCTGCCTGCAGACCCTATCGTCCAAGGACTCGATGCCAACACCCCTCTCAGCAAAGGC
>NW_027906339.1:0-234 GCF_054177405.1 Leptonychotes weddellii | reverse complement strand
GCTATCCTTCATGTCCTACTATTTCAAGTGGATCTGGTATAGCTAAGGCAGCATTTTTTTTTTTTAATTTTATTATGTTAGTCACCATACATTATATCATTAGTTTTTGATGTAGTGATCCACGATCCATTGTTTTCGTATAACACCCAGTGCTCCATGCAGTACGTGCCCTCCTTAATACCCATCACTGGGCTAACCAATCCCCCCTCCCCCCTCCCCTCTAAAACCCTGTTT
>NW_027906338.1:0-234 GCF_054177405.1 Leptonychotes weddellii | reverse complement strand
TCTTCACCCTTGGCATAGAAGTTCCAGGGAGGCAGGTCTTGGGGGATGTAGCCTGGCTTGTTCACTGTGATCCCGTTGGCATCCGGAACGGTGTCTGGTACAGAGTAGGTGCTCAAGCAGAGCACAGGGTTCAGAGTGTGGACTCTGGGGCCCGATGGCCCGGGTTAGACTCCTCGCTCCAACTCTTACAGGCCACATGGCCAAGAGCAGGCCGGTTACACCTCTGTGTCTCCT
>NW_027906337.1:0-234 GCF_054177405.1 Leptonychotes weddellii | reverse complement strand
TTTATTTTTTTTTTATTCTTATGTTAATCCCCATACATTACATCATTAGTTCTAGATGAAGTGTTCCATGATTCATTGTTTGTGCATAACACCCAGTGCTCCATGCAGAACGTGCCCTCCTCAATGCCCACCACCAGGCCAACCCATCCTCCCATCTCCCTCCCCCCCAGAACCCTCAGTTTGTTTTTCAGAGTCCATCATCTCTCATGATTCGTCCACCCCTCTGATTTCCCC
>NW_027906336.1:0-234 GCF_054177405.1 Leptonychotes weddellii | reverse complement strand
TGTTTGACTTATTTCACTCAACATAATACCCTCCGGTTCCATCCACGTCGTTGCAAATGGCAAGATCTCATTCCTTTTGATGGCTGCATAATATTCCATTGTATATATATACCACATCTTCTTTATCCATTCATCAAGACAAAAATATTTTGAGATGGAAGAAAATTGTATGAGGATATAGTAAGACAAAAAATATGTGTGGGAATTATGAATTACTTTTATTTTCTTTCATTA
>NW_027906335.1:0-234 GCF_054177405.1 Leptonychotes weddellii | reverse complement strand
GCGTTCATACACACGTACCTGCTCTCCCTCACTGGTGTTCTTAAAGATCTAAAGAGAGACCGCTTCTGTAAAAAGACAGGTCACTAACGGACACCTACACTGGTGGGATGTTAACAGCTACTGAAAATATCATCTGCTTCGAGGCGCCTGGGTGGCTCAGTCGTTGGGCGTCTGCCTTCCGCTCAGGTCATGATCTCAGAGTCCTGGGATCCAGCCCCATGTCGGGTTCCTTGC
>NW_027906334.1:0-234 GCF_054177405.1 Leptonychotes weddellii | reverse complement strand
ATTCAGGGGCTCTCTTCTCCTCCCCTGTCTCAACCGTAACACGACTGGTCAAATCCGCACGGACAGAACAGATTTATCGGGCCAGGCCACATGTGTGGCTTCCACACTATGCTCGATGGCGTGCCCTGGGCATGAGCTCCCTGCCCACCCCCCAGGAGCTCAGAGTCTGGTGGGAGATACATACATACACACACACACACGTACACGAAACATTATACAAGGGCTCTGAGAGGT
>NW_027906333.1:0-234 GCF_054177405.1 Leptonychotes weddellii | reverse complement strand
TGCAAAGCCCCTCTTGTGTTTTTGTAAAATTGATACCTTTTTATCATGTTCCCTGCATCCAGGCATCTGTGTCCATGTCTGTGTCAGGACACTCTTCAGCCCTGCTTTCTGACCAGGTATCACATCAGAAACACCTTTCCGTGTAACCTGGAAGAATTATTTTTATTTTTTTAATTTTTTTTAAATCTTTTTTTTTTTTAAAGATTTTATTTATTTATTTGACAGAGAGAGAGA
>NW_027906332.1:0-1472 GCF_054177405.1 Leptonychotes weddellii | reverse complement strand
GCATTAATATATTACCTCAGTGTACAAAGAAACTAAGTGACTTGCTCACAATTTAATCACTTGCCAAGAACTTCTGCCTTGTTTAAATATAATTTTTATGAAATAAATTTGATGGCATTTATGCAAATTCAACTGACTCAATCAAAACTCACAGTTAAGATATGATTAGATTGCTTTAGATTAGATCATAGGTCCCCCTAAGTAACATACATGCAACACGGTCAATTAATTAGCCAGGTCCATCCTTCATTTATTCCGCTTGTATGCAAGATACTGTGCTAGCTGCTGTGAATAATGATGCAATGTACTCTGTGTAGGATTTCTTCAAGCAGGTAAGGCATAAACACCAAAACTACAACATAGGGTTAAAACTGGTATGTGTGCAACAAGAGGCACAAAGAAATTCCCATGGGTGTTCAAAAAAGAGAGAAAAAATTTCTATTTGAAGGAATCAAGAAAAGAGTGGCAGAACTGACCTTGAAAAATGGGTAGGATTTTAACAAGCAGACACAGGAGAAAAGAACATTCCAGGAAAAAACAGAGTAAGTGGTACAGAAGTGGTAAAATGTTGGAGGACTAGTGAGAAGACTAGTTTATCTGAAAAAGCAGTACAAGAGAAAAGTTCATGAACACAGCTGGTTGGGCCAGGCTACGGTACAGCAAACTAAAGGATTTCCACATTAGCTGGTGACAAGGGGAGTTGTTTAAGGTATTATACAAGCAGGTAATAAGTGTTATGCTTTTAAAATTAATCTAATAAAATGGAGTGGAGAGATACTGGATGCCAAGAGATGAGCTAGTACATTACAGCAGTCCAGATGAGAGGAAATGCAGGTCTAGATTAGTGCCAAGAGAACTGAGATGAGACTGCAGGTTTCCCTCAAAACAAACAAACAAACAAAACAAGTTCCATGGTGGCATGAACCATATTGCTCTTCTTTGTGGCAAACAGTACACACTCAAATAAATATTTGTTCAGTGAATGAAGCAGACTTATGAGATACAGTATAAGAATGCTGGCAGACCTATGAAACTGATTAATAATGGAAAAGAAAGGAGGAGGTGATTAAGATTTTGAGACTTTATGGATAAAGAAGATGTGGTATATATATATACAATGGAATATTATGTAGCCATCAAAAGGAATGAAATCTTGCCATTTGCAATGACGTGGATGGAACTGGAGGGTATTATGCTGAGCGAAATAAGTTAATCAGAGAAAGATATGTATCATATGAACTCACTGACATGAGGAATTCTTAATCTCAGGAAACAAAATGAGGGTTGCTGGAGTGGTGGGGAGTGGGAGGGATGGGGTGGCTGAGTGATAGACATTGGGGAGGCTTTGTGCTATGGTGAGCGCTGTGAATTGTGTAAGACTGTTGAATCACAGACCTGTACCTCTGAAACAAATAATACATTATATGTTAAAAAAAAGAAGAAGAAGATAGCAGGAAGGGAAAAATGAAGGG
>NW_027906331.1:0-234 GCF_054177405.1 Leptonychotes weddellii | reverse complement strand
GTCAATGGAGGCCAAAGCCAATGAGAATCTGTTAGGAGTCTCAAGACACAAAGCTGAGCCTAAGAAAAACAAAATTAGTATCAATTTCAAACGTAACCTCCAGGCTCACAGAATGAGGCAGCTTTGATTACACAAAAGCAAAAACAGTTAAGTCAGGTTTTACAAATGACAAAGTGACTTTGTAGGACATCTAGAAAATTTATCACATCCCACAGGGCCCCTTGCAAGCTCACT
>NW_027906330.1:0-234 GCF_054177405.1 Leptonychotes weddellii | reverse complement strand
TCTGGGCGCCCGTGTGTTTGATGAGCGCCGCACGCACGGCGGCGGGTCCTGTTTGCTTCCGTCCACAAGGCATCTGCACATAAACACGGCCCGGTTACTCCCCGCGCGCCTGTCCCCTCGGTTAGTGGCCGGGCCTGCCCGGGGCCATGACCGGCTTCCTTCCATTCTGGTCTGGTCCCCCCGCCTCTGCACGATGCCTTTCCCCAAACTTCCGGCCGTTTCCTTAGGGCACGT
>NW_027906329.1:0-234 GCF_054177405.1 Leptonychotes weddellii | reverse complement strand
TGGGCGTTTCGATTGTCCTCCTTTTCAGGGGGCGACCCAGAGCGGGTCTGTCCCCATCCCAGGACCACCTCAACCCCCTCCTGTCCTCTGACTCAGCAGGCAAGGCCCCCTTCACCAGAGCGGTTCTGTTTGAAGACAGGATTTTACACCCACAAGCAGGTTCAAATATCGTCTCTCTAGTTCAGAAGTTGTGAGCTAGTGGCCAGTAGTTTTATTTAGTTCATACAATGATTT
>NW_027906328.1:0-234 GCF_054177405.1 Leptonychotes weddellii | reverse complement strand
CTGAGCAGGGAGCCTAAAGCAGGGCTTGATCCCAGGACCCTGGGACCATGACCTGAGCCAAAGGCAGACGCTTAACGACTGAGCCATCCAGGCGCCCCTCTCTGGCTCTTTTTAAAGATTTTTTTTCCTCTTGTCTTTAGTTTTCACAAGTTTGCCATGTGCCTTAGTGTGAGTGCTTATCGTGTTCGGCGTTCACTCAGCTTCTTGGACCATTATTTCTTCAGACGCTTTTTT
>NW_027906327.1:0-234 GCF_054177405.1 Leptonychotes weddellii | reverse complement strand
ATGCGGGACTCGATCCCGGGACTCCAGGATCATGGCCTGAGCCGAAGGCAGTCGCTTAACCAACTGAGCCACCCAGGCGCCCTGTTGGTATTTTTTTTTTAAAGATTTTATTTATTTGAGAGAGAGAATGAGAGAGAGAGAGCACATGAGAGGGGGGAGGGTCAGAGGGAGAAGCAGACTCCCCGCCGAGCAGGGAGCCCGATGCGGGACTCGATCCCGGGACTCCAGGATCAT
>NW_027906326.1:0-234 GCF_054177405.1 Leptonychotes weddellii | reverse complement strand
GTTTTATTTATTTATTCATTTATATATATAAAAAAATATATATTCTTGACCTATACCTATCTTTTCAGAATAGAACAATTGTATAAAAATCTGAACAAATTGGAGAATAGTTGACAATATAAAATTCAGTACTTTGGGGCACCACCAGGTGGCTTAGTTGGTTAAGCATCTGACTTTGGCTTAGGTCGTGATCTCAGGGCCCTGGGATCAAGCCCTACGTCGGGCTGTCTGCTC
>NW_027906325.1:0-234 GCF_054177405.1 Leptonychotes weddellii | reverse complement strand
GCCACCCATGCGCCCCTAAATATAAGATTCTTAAGATGAAAAAAATGTTTTAAACAACTGACAGAAAGAAATTAATTATTAAAATTGGAAAACCAGACAAAAACTAAATAAGAAGGGTAAAATTAGAAACACACAAAAGCAGAATTCAAAGTGAAATACTTTACAGGTAATTAAGAAGGTGAATTTATATCAAAGCTAAAAAATAATGAGGATACTGGTGTCATGAAACATAAT
>NW_027906324.1:0-234 GCF_054177405.1 Leptonychotes weddellii | reverse complement strand
TATTCTTATTTGTTTTCAAATGTCCCTATCAGTAACCTTATGCTTTTCAACTGAAATTCTTTTTTTTTTCAGACCTGAAATTTATATTGATATATTTTATGACTTTAATTTTGCTTGATATCTTTTAGATTTTTGAGTATTTTCTTTCCTTTTTAAAATTTTTTTATTTCATTTAAAGTATTTTAAAGATAGCAATATCGGGCGCCTGGGTGGCTCAGTTGGTTAAGCGACTGC
>NW_027906323.1:0-234 GCF_054177405.1 Leptonychotes weddellii | reverse complement strand
GTTCCTCTCTGGTGGGATCCACGTCTCTCCTTGCAACAAGCCAATACAACTGGGGCTCCCGGGGAGCCCCTGGTGATCTCAGACACATTAGTTTGGGACAGCGGGGAAAGCAAAAAAAAAAAAGAGAATGCATCATTCTGGGTGGGCTCAGGTAAGCAGGTAGAAGGAAAGCACGCACATCTGGCAGATGACACATCCCACTGGTGTCTTGAGTTTCCCCTGAGCCAGACCTTC
>NW_027906322.1:0-234 GCF_054177405.1 Leptonychotes weddellii | reverse complement strand
TTGTGGGGTGCAGCTGCACACCGGCGTCCTTATGTGGAGAGGGAAATCTGGACACAGAGAAACACACAGGGAGAACTCCATAAGCAGATGGAGGCAGAGATTGGAGTTACACAGCTGCAAGTCAAGGATGACAGGTGACATCAGAAGCTGGTAAAGCATGGAAGAAATTCTCCACTAGACCCTTTAAGAGAGAATGGCCAAGCCAACACCTTACTTTTGGACTTCCAACCTCCA
>NW_027906321.1:0-1472 GCF_054177405.1 Leptonychotes weddellii | reverse complement strand
GGGGGGGGGGGGGGAGGGTCAGAAGGAGAAGCAGGCTCCTCGCTGAGCAGGGAGCCCTATGCGGGACTTATCCCAGGACTCTGGGATCATGACCTGAGCCGACGGCAGTCGCTTAACCAACTGAGCCACCCAGGCGCCCCGAATTATTGTCATTTTAAAGAAGAGTTATCCGAAACAGAGAGAGGTTTTGTAATTTTCCCAGCTGAGAGGTGGCCGAGAAGGGATTCCAACGCAGGTTTTCTACCTGCAAAGCCAGTGCTTGTTCAAAATTATCTCTTAGGATCTCTAAACAGACTTGATGGGTCTAAAGAGGATTCTTGTCCGGGTTTTTCCAAGTTATGCCCTTGGTTCAATTCCTGTGGTCGGAGCCCCACGCTCCACTAACAGCGTCTAGTCTCCATGGAGATCGGCGTGGGGCGGGACTTCCTGCCCCACGCAGGAGCACTTCCGTCTCGAGCCGGAAGCGCCCTGGCTACCCGGCTGAGTCCCGGCGCGTGGGGACTTGCTGTAGAGTTTGAGTGGCGGGATCGCGGCGGCTGTGAGCGTGAGCGGCTCGGGCACCCGAGTCCAGCGCAGCCATGCTGACCCCCGCGTTCGACCTCAGCCAGGACCCCGACTTCCTGACCGTCGCCATACGCGTGCCCTACGCCCGGGTCTCTGAGTTCGACGTTTATTTCGAGGGGGTCGACTTCAAGTTCTACGCCAAGCCGTACTTTCTCAGGCGAGTTCCCGCTGTCCGGCCTTGGAAAGAGCGAATTTAGGGGATTGATTAGTTGATTGGTTCATTCATTTTTCACTTACTCATTAGATAGCTGCTTACCGAGGAAGGAGGAAAGAGCGAGGGAGCACTTCTCGATTTAACGATTGCTTTTTTCCGAGATGGCCGCAGGTGCTTTCGGTGCTGAGGAAGCGACCTCGACAGGCCTGCGTTCCAGATGCTGCAGGAAGCTCGTTTCCGTCTTAAACTTTGTTAAATCCCCACCGTAAAGAGATTTCGAGCCACTGTAAAACGTGGCGGTTGGGACCTTGTAACCTTTGCAGTTTCTGCCCCGTCAGCCTAGTTCCCGTACCTTTTTTCTGTTGTTTTCGTCCCGCGTTAGTTCTCCCAGCCTCTCCGCTGCCCTGGGACGGTGCGCACTGACTTCCAGCCGACCCGTCCGTTTGACTTTTCTCATTTCCCGTTCTTTTTAGAGTTGTGTCGATCTCTTGGCCGACCGCTCCCTACTTCTTGATATTCTCTCCTTCCTTTGCCTCGTTGACACCAAATTAGCCTTGTTCTCCTACCTTTTCCTCGTCTGCTACTTCTCTCATTTTGCCCTTTAATTGTGGTGGTTGTCCATGTGCTTTCCTAATAAAAGCTGCCTCTTGAGTCAAGCTGGTTCCTTCACTGGGCCTGGACCAGTTTTGCTCAGATTTCCTTAGGCCCTTGACTTAATGCACCTACTTGGATATACTGCACTTTCCTATTTTTT
>NW_027906320.1:0-234 GCF_054177405.1 Leptonychotes weddellii | reverse complement strand
CACCCAGGTGCCAGTGGCCCCCGAGGTATGGTCCACAGAGTCCCTGGCCCTGGCGTGCACCTTGCATCTCATCTGCCTGTCGGATACCTGCTTGTCCTCAAGCCTTAGGTCAGGTATTCATTTTCTCTGGGAAGTCATTCCTGTGCCCTCCTCCCCAAGGAGAATGGGCCCCTGTCTCTTTGCCATACATACCACTGTCCCCTGCACATATTTCATCTGTGACCTAGCCTTTTT
>NW_027906319.1:0-234 GCF_054177405.1 Leptonychotes weddellii | reverse complement strand
TACAAATATTAGCTATTTCTGTTATTATCTTTCTGACTTGAAAGCACAGGACGTCAGACGCCTCCCCACCCCGGCCCCGGCCCGGTGAGCAATCTGTCAGACACCTCAGGTCTGGTTTGCGATCAGGTCCACTCCCCAGACAGCAAGAACTTGCTGGAGCTTGCCGGGGAAGGGAGAGGCGCTCATTGGGGGACCATCCCGCACTCTGAGGAAATCCTCTCTGGTGCTGATGGG
>NW_027906318.1:0-234 GCF_054177405.1 Leptonychotes weddellii | reverse complement strand
GTCCAGAGGTTTTAGACCCACTTCCTCCTTATCTGAGACGCTGTGAGGAGCGGTAGCTGCTCCCACCGCCGTGAGCGGTGGCCCAGTCATAGTCCGTCTCGGCCTCACCCTGCAGCCCCGAGATGCGCAGAAGCCCTGCATTGGCCGAGGCATCTTTGGAGCCCAAGAAGCAGCTGGGGACCCCAGAGTCCTGGTGCTTATCGGAGTCTGAGCAGTAGGAAAGCAGACCCCAGT
>NW_027906317.1:0-234 GCF_054177405.1 Leptonychotes weddellii | reverse complement strand
CCCAACCACTCCAGCAACCCTCATTTTGTTTCCTGAGATTAAGAATTCCTCATATCAGTGAGTGTGATGACCCTCTCTTCTAAGGAAGATGAAAAGTTTACCGACAGGGTGCTGTGGTTTGACAAGTGGGGATGTGGAGGGGAAAAGGCAAGCTTAGTATTGCAGCTCTCAATTGCCTCTCCCACCCAGGCAGTTCCCATCAGCTGGGGGCTGCAGAAGCAAGGTAGGGCCCGT
>NW_027906316.1:0-234 GCF_054177405.1 Leptonychotes weddellii | reverse complement strand
CTCAGTAGGGAGCCTGCTTCTCCCTCTGCCTTCTGCTCTCCCTGATTGTGCGTGCTCTCTCTCTCTCTGACAAATAAATAAAATCTTAAAAAAAAAAATGGATCAAACCCAAAACATAAGAGCTAAATAAGTGTAACTGTATTACTAATGTATGACATTATCTCACTAAAGGGGATGGAAGGAAAAGGAGCTGACCTAAGTACTTTGGATAACAGTATTTTTGACTGGCTTACT
>NW_027906315.1:0-234 GCF_054177405.1 Leptonychotes weddellii | reverse complement strand
GAAAGAAGCTCCCTGGGTGATTCCAAGATCACCGGGCCTCCCCTCCCCGAGGCTGGAGATGTTCCCCTGCCTGTGTGAGCCTGGACAGGTCACTTATCCCTCGGAGCCTCTGTGAGCAGAGTCCTGTGGCCTGGGAGGGTTGCTGTGAGAATCCGGCAGGATCGGAGGTGGGCCAGGGCTGGGACTCCGAGTGTAGTACCTGTGTGAGGGCTTCTGAGTAATTTCTCCAAGGAG
>NW_027906314.1:0-234 GCF_054177405.1 Leptonychotes weddellii | reverse complement strand
TAAAGGCAAAAAAAAAAAAAAAGAAAGAAAAGCAATAGTGAATCACGAGGACACTGGATGCTGTAACATCCTTTGCCTTCAAGGCGTTGCAAACAACTTGAATCAATCCAGTAACCTTATCAAACACAAGCAAACAGAAAAATGAAAACCATTTATCTGAAACAGCAGGTTGGAAAATTCATTGGTATACTTTGAAGGCATCTCACTAACCCTGCCAAAGCTTTGCTCCACTAG
>NW_027906313.1:0-234 GCF_054177405.1 Leptonychotes weddellii | reverse complement strand
TAGGGGGGGAAATCTTTAAAAAAAAAAAGTTAACGCTACTCAACCTGAGGTACCATTGAAAACCGTCTCGCTTCTCCTCTAAGAGAGACCAGACGAGGTCTAAAGAGCTGTTGGGCTGGCACATTCTCTGAGCCTGTCTCATGGGGGAAAAGCGCGGCTCCGCGGACACCGGAGTTCACTCCACTCTGGCCCCAGATGGAGCAAGCGCCTTGGGAGCGGACATCACAGCGGGCT
>NW_027906312.1:0-234 GCF_054177405.1 Leptonychotes weddellii | reverse complement strand
AGGTCATGATCCCAGGGTCCTGGGATTGAGCCCCACATCAGGCTCCCTGCTCAGCAGGAAGCCTGCTTCTCCCTCTCCCACTCCCCCTGCTTGTGTTCCCTCTCTCGCTGTTTCTCTCTCTGTCAAATAAATAAATAAAATATTTTTTTAAAAAACAAACAACTGTAAGCCTAGATGAGAGCCTGACCTCCTAGCACTATGTCCGTGTTTGAAAAATATTTTGGACTCTTATTT
>NW_027906311.1:0-1472 GCF_054177405.1 Leptonychotes weddellii | reverse complement strand
TAAATTCAATTTGTGCAAAGAAAAGGACAGAATCTGATACACAGTATTATTCCTCAGGAAAGACATGCTGTGCATCCTAACTTAGTGGTTGATGGTCCTTATTTTCTAATTAAAATAGAAAACTGGGCGGGGGATAGAGGGGCAATAGATTTGCACTGTCCTGATACAGAGACTTTACATTCTAGTCAGAGTTAAAACTCACAGTCAAGGTCTAGGATGGCTCAAAGTAAATAAGTACTTCGAGTCAGTAGGAGACACACATGTGTGGAGCCTCCTTATGAGCCTCAGTATTGTAGGAAAACATTTCTCATAAAAGGAGAGTCCATACATGTCAGGTATGCTCTGTGGGGTGTGGGGAGGTGTGGCTGCAGAAATGGGTCCATTCCATGCACTGGTGACAGAGAAAGAAGGTTCCTAATTTGAAATACAGAGCAGCTCCTGTGCCCAGGTGGAGCCTGCAGCCCACACCTGAGGTTAGCAGTGGAATCTAGGGGAGAACATGGGATATATGGGCACAGTCAGAGGCTGAACATGACGTAACTTCCACACCCTGGTACCTGAGGGTTGGATTTTCTTGTGCACAGGTTTCTTCTGCAACATGGCCACTTCCTCCCTCACTACTCTTCATCCCAGTTCCTGGCCTCTTCCATCAACTGGACGTTCAGAGCTTCTACCTCAACATTCTCCTGTCCACCTACTCTGCCTCTTGGTTCTCTTCTCCACAGCCACCAGAAAATGTTACTAAACAACAAGGGATTGTATCGCTTTCTGGGAACTTAGAGATCCTGGGATAAGAGGGTGTGTGGATGAGCCTTGAAGCAAGTAGCCTCTTTCAGCTGCTTCAGATGCTCCTCTGGCTAGTGCTTCTGAGAATGGGGCTTCAGGGTTGCCAGTCATTAAAACCAATGATTCCTGATACACACAGCAACATGGTTGTATACACAAGGATTCATGCTGAGCCAAAGAAGCCCTACAAAGAAAGTACATATGATACAATTATCTATTTATGAATTCTACAAAATTAAAGCTAGTTTAAGGTGACATGAGAAAGATCAATAGTTATGTGAGGACAGGGTGACGAAGGAAAGAGGGAGGAGGAATTCCAAGATAAGTACAGGACATTTTAGGGAGAACTGATGTGCTCACTCTCGATAATATTGATTTTGACACCAATGTTTATCATATCCCACACTCTGCATGTGTGTAGTTCATCCTGTGACAAGTACACACATCGAAGCTATTATAGGTAATCACAGATGATTCTGGAGGAACACAGAGTAAAATTTGAGAGACTTGAAATTACACCTTCACAATCCTGATTCTCTCTGCATTTCAGGTAAACTGTAGAACCAGCATTCTGTCCCCATTACAGGAGAGGTTCCACCTTCCTAATGAGCCCGCCCACTCTGTCCCAAGGGGGGTTTCAGGGATGCAGCACAGTACTGTGGAAGGAGCACCGACTTATATCCTGG
>NW_027906310.1:0-234 GCF_054177405.1 Leptonychotes weddellii | reverse complement strand
TGTTTTTTAAAAGGAACTAATTTAGGGGTGCCTGGCTGGCACAGTTGGAAGAATGAGCAATTCTTGATCTTGGGGTCATGAGTTCGAGCCCCACGTTGTGTGTGGAGATTGCTTTTTAAATAAAAAGAAAGTTTAGGGCGCCTGGGTGGCTCAGTTGGTTAAGCAACTGCCTTTGGCTCAGGTCATGATCCTGGAGTCCTGGGATCGAGTCCCACGTCGGGCTCCCTGCTCGGC
>NW_027906309.1:0-234 GCF_054177405.1 Leptonychotes weddellii | reverse complement strand
TCAGACCAGTGATTGAAGCAAAGAAGAAAGGTGAAGAGAGCAAGAGTTGGCGATGCTAACAATGACTTCTAGAATTTAAGGATGATGAAGCTCCCCAGGTTCCTGCAACTTCTATTTCCTATCTGTGAACCATTGCAGTGTCTCACCTAAGAATGTTGTGTTGCTTAAGATATTGCAATTTAAGATAAAAGCAAGATGGTGGAGGAGTAGGAGACCTGGACTTCGTCTCCTCTC
>NW_027906308.1:0-234 GCF_054177405.1 Leptonychotes weddellii | reverse complement strand
GAATGTATTACATTCTCTGCAAGCATTTCCGACCTAAATCAACTTTCTGATGTACTTCAGAGATTTAACTATGATCATATAATTATCCCAAGAAAAGTACAGAACTCTCTGTGCATTATCTATTTGTAAAGATGTTTACTCTTATTCTCTTATATTAAAAAAGTTTAGGTGATCAACATAACAATAAAAAAATTTTTTTAAAGTTTAAGAGATTATAACTACTGTACAAATCAT
>NW_027906307.1:0-234 GCF_054177405.1 Leptonychotes weddellii | reverse complement strand
CCTAATGTAATTAGCTCACAAAATTAAATAGCTTTAAAACTCAAGGATTAGTCTAAGGTTTAGTCTAAGTTTCTAAAAACCCTGTTTAAAAGTTGTTTAAGACCCAGAGATATGACACTGCTTATAATCTTAGTTCTTTGTAAAAATACCTGCAAAAATAAACAACAATCACCTTAAACTTTTAACAAGAAAAAGTGCCAAATGTAAAAAGTTACTTTAATTTTTCCCCTAAAT
>NW_027906306.1:0-234 GCF_054177405.1 Leptonychotes weddellii | reverse complement strand
TTTTTTTTTTTTAAAGATTTTATTTATTTATTTGCGAGAGAGAGAATGAGAGACAGAGAGCACGAGAGGGAGGAGGGTCAGAGGGAGAAGCAGACTCCCCGCTGAGCAGGGAGCCCGATGCGGGACTCGATCCCAGGACTCCAGGATCATGACCTGAGCCGAAGGCAGTCGCTTAACCAACTGAGCCACCCAGGCGCCCTGTCTGACTCATTTCTAATAGCATAATACCCTCAA
>NW_027906305.1:0-234 GCF_054177405.1 Leptonychotes weddellii | reverse complement strand
TTAAGCCCTTATAAACCTCCCTCTATGTGAACAAGGAATCATAACATTGCGTGGTCTTATACCGCACGTGGAAAACAAGTTTTTCTACCTCTTCTCAAGTGCAACTGACAATATTGTTAAATGCTTTGTTGGATGAGTGTGTATTTCTAAGGTATTACCTAGATCTAAAAACTTTCATCAGAACTTTAATGAAATTAGTCTGGCATGATTTTTCCTAAATAGTGTTGCACAGAT
>NW_027906304.1:0-234 GCF_054177405.1 Leptonychotes weddellii | reverse complement strand
TGTGGAGGTGCCTCAAAAATTTAAAAATAGAGCTGCCCTATGACCCAGCAATTGCACTATTGGGTATTTACCCCAAAGACACAGATGTAGTGAAAAGAAGGGCCATATGCACCCCGATGTTCATAGCAGCAATGTCCACAATAGCCAAACTGTGGAAAAAGCCAAGAACCCCTTCAACAGATGAATAGATAAAGAAGATGTGATCCCTATATACAATGGAATATTACTCAGCCA
>NW_027906303.1:0-234 GCF_054177405.1 Leptonychotes weddellii | reverse complement strand
CATAAGTTAAATGCAACCATATATATATATATATATTTTTTAAGTAATCTCTACATGCCCAATGTGGGGCTCTAACTACCCACTACCCCAAGAGAAGAGTCACATGCTCTACTGACTGAGCCAGCCAGGCGCCCCTGATGCAACATATATTTTAACTTAATTGATAAGAACCACTCAAGTGAAATGGAGGAAGTAGATATCAGCTTGCCGAGGACTGAGAAATGAGTGGGAAAT
>NW_027906302.1:0-234 GCF_054177405.1 Leptonychotes weddellii | reverse complement strand
TCCAGGATCTTGACTTACGGGTCTCTGGAAGTCAGGTTATTGGTAAGAATGCCTTTTCCTTGTCAATCGCTAAGACATTGGTCAACTGAGGGAGACTCCTGTCCTGCGGGACTGTGATCTCTGTGAACTGTTGGTGTTCCCTTCCCTTAGTTCTAGGGTGGCCGGAGGGCCTGGGGAAGGTCCCACCTGGGAGTGTGGGGGGCGTGGGGCGTCAGCTTGTGCTTTGTGCTCAGC
>NW_027906301.1:0-234 GCF_054177405.1 Leptonychotes weddellii | reverse complement strand
AGGTTTCCACGTTAGAGAACAGTGCACTCTTGTGGGACATTAACACCAGCACGACAAAAGCTCTCTGCACCACAGAGCAGTTTACAAAGCAGAAGTGTACAAATGAAAGAGAGTAATCAATATATATTTGTTTTAACTGGATTAACATGGGTATATGATGAATGTGTATATTCTTAAGTCTTCGATTTTGGAAAAAGAAACACATACTCTATTCTCCTTTTATGAATTCCTAGT
>NW_027906300.1:0-1472 GCF_054177405.1 Leptonychotes weddellii | reverse complement strand
CAGTCCAGCAACCCTCCGTTTGTTTCCTGAGATTAAGAATTCCTCACATCAGTGAGGTCATATGATACATGTCTTTCTCTGATTGACTTATTTCGCTCAGCATAACACCCTCCAGTTCCATCCACATCGTTGCAAATGGCAAGATCTCATTCCTTTTGATGGCTGCATATTATTCCATTGTATATATATACCACATCTTCTTATCCATTCATCTGTCGATGGACATCTTGGCTCTTTCCACAGTTTGGCTATTGTGAACATTGCTGCTATAAATATCGGGGTACACATACCCCTTTGGATCCCTACATTTGTATCTTTGGTCTAAATACCCAGTAGTGCAATTGCTGGATTATATGGTAGCTCTATCTTCAACTTTTTGAGGAACCCCCATACTGTTTTCCAGAGTGGTTGCACCAGCTTGCATTCCCACCAACAGTGTAGGAGGGTTCCCCTTTCTCCGCATCCCCGCCAACATCTGTCGTTTCCTGACTTGTTAATTTTAGCCATTCTGATTGGTGTGAGGTGGTATCTCATTGAGGTTTTGATTTGGATTTCCCTGATGCCGAGCGATGCTGAGCACTTTTTCATGTGTCTGTTGGCCATTTGGATGTCTTCTTTGGAAAAATATCTATTCATGTCTTCTGCCCATTTCTTGATTGGATCATTTGTTCTTTGGGTATGGAGTTTAAGAAGCTCTTTATAGATTTTGGATACTAGCCCTTTATCTGATATGTCATTTGCCAATATCTTCTCCCATTCTGTCGGTTGTCTTTTGGTTTTGTTGACTCTTTTGCTGTGCAAAAGTTTTTTATCTTGATGAAGTCTCAATAGTTCATTTTTTGTCCTTGCTTCCCTTGCCTTTGGCGATGTTGCTAGGAAGAAGTTGCTGCAGTTGAGGTCGAAGAGGCTCCTGCCTCTGTTCTCCTTTAGGATGTTGATGGACTCCTGTCTCACATTTAGGTCTTTCAAAAATTTTGTGTCTATTTTTGTGTGTGGTGTAAGGAAATAGTCCAGTTTTATTCTTCTGCATGTGGCTATCCAATTTTCCCAACACCATTTGTTGAAGAGACTGTCTGTTTTCCATTGGACATTCTTTCCTGCTTTGTCAAAGATGAGTTGACCATAGAGTTGAGGGTCCATTTCTGGGCTCTCTATTCTGTTCCATTGATCTATGTGTCTGTTTTTGTGCCACTACCGTACTGTCTTGATGATGACAGCTTTCTAATAGAGCTGGAAGTCCGGAATTGGGATGCCACCAGCTTTGCTTTTCTTTTTCAACATTCCTCTGGCTATTCAGGGTCTTTTCTGGTTCCATACAAATTTTAGGATTATTGGTTCCATTTCTTTAAAAAAAGTGGATGGTATTTTGATGGGGATTGCCTGACTGTGTAGATTGCTCTAGGTAGCATTGACATCTTCACAATATTTGTTCTTCCAATCCATGAGCATGGAACGTTTTTCCATTTCTTTGT
>NW_027906299.1:0-12880 GCF_054177405.1 Leptonychotes weddellii | reverse complement strand
GCCGAGCAGGGAGCCCGATGCGGGACTCGATCCAGGGACTCCAGGATCATGACCTGAGCCGAAGGCAGTCGCTTAACCAACTGAGCCACCCAGGCGCCCACATTAAATGAAATCTTAATTATTAGAGTGACATATTTAAATATAATTGAATTAATTTTCTTAGGGCTCTTTATAGAATTTGTTTCAGTTACGATATTGAGAATAATCAGCACTGCCCTGATGGTCCAAAATGTAAGCTTGCATAAATACAATGGTTCTTACATTCATATTGAAGTACTTGAGAGAAAGCTCTAGAGCCAGATTATCTGGATTCAAATACCACCTCTTCTACTAAATACCTGGGGGAGTTTTTAAGTTTGCTCAGCAATGGAATGGAGAGGTCATATGTAGGAAGGAAGATTAAATGAGGTAAAAAAATACAATATATTTCATATAACTTTACAAATAATAAAAACTAACTAAACAAACAAAAAACCTAAACATTGGTTTTTCGTTTATTATGGTGTCATCATTATTAATATGTCTTATACTGAATTTTATTCTAAAATAAAATATTCTTAACTAATGTTAGAATCACCCTTCAATCAAACCCTTAAAATAATAAGAGTTACTACCTTTTCTTTTTTTTAAAGGAACAAATCTAGTCAAGTTTTTATAAGTATTTAGAAGATGGACTTTTATGATGCATTCAAATAAGTATATGGTTTGAAGGGAAATTGGGGAGGCATAAAGGGGACACAAAAGAGGTGTGCCGAGGATCACTTGTGGAAAAGCATTCTGAGCAGAAGGAAGAACTTACGGACAAGAATAAAGAGCCCCCAAGATTTTGCTTTCCCTATAGTAGTAAGCAAGAAAAACACAATGAAAAGGGCCACACCACAAATCCAAGGGGCTTTAGATGTAATAGGAATACACTGAAACTTTATTCTGATGCTAAAGAAGTAAGTCTTAACAGAAGAGTGTAATGATTATACTTGAATGGAGCACTGGGTGTTATACGCAAACAATGAATCATGGAACACTACATCAAAAACTAATGATGTATTGTATGGTGACTAACATAACATAATAAAAAAAAAAGAACCCCCCCCCCCAAAAACCCAAAACCCTCTCAGAGCGATGAAGATATTGCGTTTGAATTCAATTTTCAAAGCAGCGTGGTGGGGTGGCAAAGACAGAAAATGGAAGAGGTTGAAAACATGAAGAGCAGTTAAGATATTATATTAAAAGTATAGATCAGAGATGGTTTACTGGGATAAATGGTGCCCTATAAGAGTACCCATATCTCTCCTCTTTTGAAAGTACTCCACCCTTTTTTCTTTCATGATGACCCTTACAAAGTTGATGTTTGTTTTTAACTGTGTTTATTTATGTATCTATGTATTTATGAGATAGAGTTCTAAGAAACTAATAGGTACCAATGCTGACAGATATTTAGTGGCAATGCTCTTTAATCAATTCAATTTCCAAATAGTGAGTGCTCAGTCTAACCCTATTTCGCCAATGGCCCCTAATATGTAGAGGTGTTTTTTTTTTTTTTTTCCCCAGTATGTAAGCATTATCATTTAAGATCAGTACCTAATGTGTGATCTAAACCAAATCAAGTATCTCTTTCTCAGGAATCTTCGAATAATAATCCTTCTTTTATAGATCCTGGATTTTCCTCATATTCATCTCTATGGGATTTTTCCAATCCACATTTAACCATGCTGGTATTTTTTGAATTTAAAGACAAAAATATCCCTCATCCTGACTTATCATCTAATTAAAATCACGCCCTACTTCAGCAAAGAGATTTACTGTCATTATTACCACATCCTCCCCTACACACATTGCTTAGTGAATTGCAATGTTGCTGTTGTTTTTTCCTGCAGCCTTTTCCACTGCCACTGCACAAAATGGCCCTAACAGAGGTAATAATGACTTTGAGTCACTCAATCTGATGGATATTTTTCATACCACATCTACTTACATAGATATATACATACCACACCCTACTTGACTCTTAATTTCATTCCAAGAGTATTCATAATACTCTCTTAACACACTCTATTGGCACCCTCGAAACCACAATCCCACAACCTTTATTTTTACACTTCATGTCTTACTCCTCCTTTGTAGTCTTTTCTACTGACCCACCAGCATTGACCCAAAATATGTATGTTAAAACTTTGGCCAGTTTGCTTGTTAGCCGTATTTAATCCTAATTCCATATTTTCTCATCCTTACCCACAATCTCAGTTACAATCTATCCACAAATTCCAAATATATTTCTTCTGTCAAGAGATCTTCTCTGAGTTCAAATAGCTGAGATTCTCATAGGCCCCTCAATTTTTTTTAAAGAGCTTTATTGAGATACAATTCACATACCATGCAATTTACCCATCTATAGTTCACAGTTCAATAGATTTTAGTATATTCACAGATATGAACAACCAGCACTACAATCTAATTTTAGAACATCTTTATCTCAGAAACAAATTCTGTATACTCTCTAACCATCACCCACCTATTTCCCCATCCACTCTTTAAGTCCTATAAAACCACTAATCTACTCTATGTCTCTATAGATGTTGCCATTCTGGATATGTCAGATGAAGGAATCATATAATATTTAGCCTTGTGTGATTGGATTCTTTTACTTAGCATACTATTTTTACAGTTCATCCATGTAATAACATGTATCAAAGCTTCATCATTTTTATGGCTGAATAATATTCCACTGTGTGTATATACCATGTTTGTTTAGCATTTGTTACTTGGACAATTGGTTTGTTTTCATCTTTTGGCTATTATGAATCATGCTGCTATAAATCTTAATGTACCAGTTTTTGTACGGATGTGGGTTTTCATTTCTCTTAGCTATATACCTCGCAGTAGAATTACTATGTCATATATACCCTATGTGCAATTATTTGAAGAACTGCCAGATTATTTTTCAAATTGGCTGCACCATTTTACATTCCCACTAGTAGTGTATGAGAGCTGTTATTTCTCCACATCCTCACCACTACTTTTACTATCTGATTTTTTTATTCTGGTCATCTTAGCAGATGTGAAAAGGCCCCTCAAATTTGACATGCTTAAATCTAAACTTATCATCTTCCCCAGCCACTAAATCTGGTTCTCCTTCAGGGCTCCATATCTCAGTCAATGGTATTAGGTATTTTTTTTAATGCAAAATAAAAAAACGTTGATTATTTTTATTGAGGTATAATTGACATATAACGTATTAGTTTCAGGTGTATAATATAATGATTCAGTATTTGTATATATTGCAAAATGATAACCACAAAGTCTAGTTAACATCCATCACATGGTATTAGTTTTTTAAGCTAGAAAACTAGGAATGATCATTGGTTGTCCCCCCTCCTTCATCATCCATATGTTATTTATCCCAGAGCCTTGCTATTCCATTTAACTGTCTATTGAACCCACTTTTCTCTTTCACAATGATGTCTACTTTAGTTCAAACTATCATCATGGCTCACCTGGACCAGTGCAGACCCTTCTAATCAGTCCTCTCAGATCTATTCTTGTTCTTTTTGGATCCATTTTCCACAGGGAAGTGACATTTTTCAAAGAAAAGTGTGAATATGTCACTCTTCTGCTTAAAAATCATCATTAGTTCTCCACTGTTATTTAGATAATGAGTAGACCCTTAAATTAACCTGCAAGCTTCAGCATGACCTGGACCAGCTAATCTCACCGCCTCATATGTACCTCTTATCTCCTTACTAGCCTCATGATCCTTGATTGATCTTCATCATGCTGTGTTCCTAACCACCTCAGGACTCCTTTATAGTCAGTTTCCTATAACTTCCAGGTTTTCAATCCCTCCTGTCTCTCTGGACTCAATTTTTATTCTTCCTCAAACGTTCAGTTAAATTGTCATTTCCTCAGGAACAACTCCCCATTATACACTTTCTTGGCAATATTTTCATATATATAACATTTACCAGAACAGAAATCAAATTCTTAATTGCATAATGAAAGTTAATTTGTTCATCACTAAAGTGAGTTTTGTGAAGGAAAGTGGGAGAATGTCTGTCTTATTGTCTGCTCTAAATCCAGTGACTAATTCAGAATATGTGTGTGTGTTGAATGATTAAATAAATGAATAATGTTCTTACATAAAAACAGACAGATATAATTTGAGGAGTTTGCAAGCTTCACATGATTTTTTACGTTTCAAACATTTGCCTTCAAAAAATTATCAGGTAGCTTATTGTGATGCTGAATTATAATCCAGGGTGACTATTGCAAATAGCTTCAATCCTGCCTTGTCTAATTCTTTAAATCTCTTGACCTAGATGTGCTTTATAGGAACAAGAAGCAAAGTTGGACTGTGAACAGCATACTTAGCAATATCCCAAGAAGGAAATAAAAGCTACCTATGTAATTCAACACAATCACGTGTGCTAAATATCACCATACATGCTGATGATACTTCTGTATCTGATTTATTTCAATTCATATAAAACTAAAAGCTTATATGCACTCATCTCATCACTGTACTAAGAATTGTAATTACACATTCGTATTTTTTTCTGCCAGTCATTTTAAGCCCAATTCACTCCAGAAGCAATTGGCTCTATTTCTGAATCACTAGAACAGCTGAAGAGGTTACTTCATTTATTTAACCTGAACACGCTTTAGTTTTAGTAATTTTATTAACAGTTATTCATTTAAATTACATAGATACAATTTTAATTAAAAAAGTCCAATATACTCTGAGAAACAAACTGAGGGTTCTAGAGGGGAGGTGGGTGGAGGGATGGGTTAGCCTGGTGATGGATATTAAAGAGGGCACGTATTGAATGGAGCGCTGGGTGTTATACGCAAACAATGAATCTTGGAACACTATATCAAAAACTAATGATGTAATGTATGGTGACTAACATAACATAATAAAATAAAATAAAAAAATAAAATGTACAAAAAAATAGTCCAATATATTATCCCTTCCCTCAAGTGCCAATATAATCAAATTTCCCAATTAATTTAGACTTGCATCTTGACTGAGCCATTCAGACCACTCTGACTTTGAATGTCAAAGCTTTCTGGGTCAAACCAGAATATAGCTCATGATTCTGAGCTTTGTATTAGAAATCATGCTGTGAGGGGCAAAGAGGCTTCCTTAGCTGTGAAAATGTAGGGCAACATTGTACAAAGATTCTCACAGGGGATCATAGAAAGAAATAATAAACATCCAGAGTAAAAAAGAAAAAGATTTTATATCACACACACACACATATATATATATAAAGGTTTTTCCCATCTCCTTAAATTTCATTAATGCAGTGATGATCAGTATATATATATATACTGATGTATATATATAAAGTTATATATATATATTTCTTTCTTTTTCTCCCTCCACCCGTGCATGTATTAGATGTTACAGAAATATTATAAAATAATAAACAACACAAAAAGTCCCATTTACTTTCAAAACAGGTTCATAATTCTTATTTTTTCATAGAACATCAGATATTTGTGCACTAAGGATTTTCAAAATATTTATAGTGTTTTTGGTCACTAATTTCTATTGAATCGAGTGATTACTTAGTCGGATAAAAGTCCAGGAATTCAGACACTTTGACATGAGGCAAATAAAAATTTTGGCACTCAAATTTAAATCTAAAGAAGTTATTTTCATTTCTAAATGAATAATTTTTTATTTGTATGATGTTGTAGTTTCAGAGGATAAAATAATTATTCGCTGATATTGATATCTTAAAACACTTTTGATTAATTTGGCATTCTTGCTATCATAAGTGTGATAGATGTCCCAATAGAAAAAGCCAGAGTGAGTGGAGAAAATACTGTTTGAAGGCAGTATAGCTTCTAATTGAAGAAAGAGCGAAAGGCTTTGGTTTAAGAAGACACAAAAAAGCTCAAATATGTAATAAACACATAACCTCTATCTAGACTTATGTTTCGAAATTGTAGAAAGTCAGGAGCGAATGCAATATATTACAAGTAACCAAAATACAACTTACAAATAATAATTAAATTTCTAAGAAACAACAGTGAGGACAGCAATATCTTCAGTGCTGAAACTAAGACAAGCTATAGTTTTGGCTTTAACTCCCTTTTTCCTTCTCTCTCTTCACCACACATGCAACCTCACTAAAGGGACTTATGCAGAATGTGATTCAGGAGGAAGAAAATTATTCCATAGGGAAAAATGCGGGTTTGTTTGTTTGTTTTTAAGGAATAGTAAGCAAGGAAAAGTGTTTTTTCAAAATGTCCAGTATATTCTATTTTGCAAAATGACTTTGTCTTTTCCCCTCATTTGTCATTACTTATAATGCTATGAAGACCTAGAAGAATGGAGCAGCACTTATTAAACTGCATATGTACGCTAAAATAAAGTTTTCCAGTCCTACTCTATACCCCTCATCAATTCTACAGCTTACTTACTACAGTATGTCGTTAAATCCACATCCATGCCACTTTTATCCCCAACCATCTCCTTCATGTCAACATTCTTCTCTATGCATGTGTCTCATCTGTCCTGTCATGTCTAAGGAAAAACTCACCTGCCACTACAGCTCATTGCTTTCTCTTTTCAAGAAGATTCTGCACTGATACTCACTTTGATTCCTACTACGAAACATTTCTCATCCTTTCTTTATCATTCAAGCCCTCTCTTGTCATTTAAGTTTTTTATATCTCTTAAAACAACACTTACTTTATGCTTTGTTTTTTTACTTTATTTTTTTCTGTGGCCATACTCTTCAAATGGTATATACCCCTTACACCAGTTCTCTACACACACACACACGCACGCATGCACACACACACACCTTTAACCTCTGTAAAATGTTTTTCCACTCCCAATCGCAAAACTGGAACTATTCAAGGTCATCTGGTCATTCGCCAAATTAATAACATTTTTAAATGACATCCTACTTTTGCTCTCTATTTTATTCAGACAGTGACTCTGCTTTGTCACACACCAACAAAATCAAAACACTTTTATTACATGTTTCTCAATGAATTCTTTTTTCAGTCTCTTATCCCCTGTCGTGCAGAGTCTCAAAAATCTGTTTGTGTAAGGAATTTTATAGGAGTGACTTCACCTTGAAAGAAGCTGGATTAGATAATCATTAAATTCCTTTCTGAATTCTGAGCTCTCTGTTTATATTTGCAGTCATCTGGGTGTCTGTGAGACTAGGAAATACTTGATCATGACTTTTACTTCATAGGCTTATTGTTTGCAGTCACAGAGGTATTATATATAAAATGTCTGGCAGATATTTAGCACTCAATTAATGTTAGATAAGATTATCACTGTTATTCTCTGCTAAATTCACAAATGGATATAAATTTGTTTCTTCTTTTGTTGTTGATCACTCCTACCATGCAAAAATATCATGTGGCCTTCTTTCAACATACCAATTATCTCCATCCAGGGTTGTGTAATCCAATAAACTTGATAAATTGTTCCAATTTTTTAAATGGCATAATATAAAGACCTCTTGAAATAGATAACACATAGCACCAAAGTCAAATATCCACAGGTAATTATTTATGTTAATGTTGGTATTTAATATTGGTAAGGCAGATATTGATTCCCATTTATTTTCTATTTTGTTCCTGCCATATTTATATAATGGTATTAATTGCATACGATTCCATGTATTCTATACCTCCAGATATATTTGAGCTATTAATAGCAATATTCTGAGTGCCTCAGATCGACTAAATGGACCAGATGCTGATCCACTTGACATCAGCGAGGCCTTCAGCATACTTTTCCCCTTTTCTTGATTAATACTTCATACAAGACTGAATCAAACTCTTTCTAAAGTCAAGATAAATTGCATGTAATGCTTCTCCCTGATTTACTATCCCATTATTCTGTCAGTAGAAAGGTATCTGCTACTACTGTGACAGAATTTGTTCTTTATAAAGCCCTGTGTGTTTCCCAGTACATCATTCTAGTCTAGGTATTTGAAAATGGGATTTTAGACTTTTTTTCCAAATTTTGTTACAGCTGTAATTTCAAGAGTCAGGCCTTTTGACTTTTTAAGAATTGTCCCCAAGAACTCTCAAAGAAAGAAGTTAAAGACTAAAATTATACCAGACATTATTTTTATATTCTATTCTTTAAGATTTTTATAGCCGAATTAAAAAATCCTGATACACTTTTCCCTTATTTATACTTTTTTTTTCTTTTGCCCTCACAAATTCTGGGCTGTCTATCATCTTTTTCAGATAACAAGTGACTTTTTCTGTAAATATATAAAGAAAATACTAAATTTTAGCAATACTTTTTTCGATGTGAACATTTCTTTTACTTTTATCTTGTCGCTAATATAATTTCAGAATGTCTCTCATAAACTGCATCTTTCCTTATGTGGATTTTCAAGTTTTTACCCATAAAATGATATCATTACTTTTTTTTATATCTTGACCTACTTAATTTTTTCTATGATGATTCCGACTCAGCTCCGGTTTATTAAACCAGTTGTAGTTGTCCCATGTCATTAGCTTTGACCAATATTCTTTTATTATATCTATTCAAGTTTTAATGTCAGAAGATGATAAAGTAGCAACACTTTGAT
This sequence comes from Leptonychotes weddellii, assembly GCF_054177405.1. NCBI lineage: Eukaryota > Metazoa > Chordata > Mammalia > Carnivora > Phocidae > Leptonychotes > Leptonychotes weddellii. The sequence goes on along the minus strand of NW_027906299.1, from coordinate 4,301 downwards.
AGGAAACACCAAAAAACAATCCATCAGTTGAATCCATACATTGTTAATTAATGCCCTGGCATTCATTTTCTCTATTTTTACTTATAGGTGATTTATATTTATTTTATTCCTGGCTTTTTCCATAGATGAATTTGTATAAGCACATAAATTACCAAGAAGAATTAAAAATATTTTAAAATAAGATAAAGGGAAAATAAAATTGGGAAAGAGTAATAGAGCCAGAATGACCTTAGACCAAAAGTCTCCTCTGAGGTGAGCCTTGTATTTAAGTATGAGTTTCTAGCAGACAACACAGGAAAGACCAATCAATTACAATATAAAGCACACATTAAATCTTTAGGACAATGCTATTATTGCTTAAACTGATATTGAAGAGGAATTTCCAGTATTCAAGGTCAAACCTGTGGTCCAGTCCTTAATAACTGTTCAAACACATATTTGTTTGAAATGAATGAATGGATAAATGAGTGAATTATTAGTTATAGTTATAATTATACAATCTGAATGACAAATGCAGGAATAAGTCTTAAAGACGTATTTTTCATGTGAGATTTCAACATTTCCTGATACCATACTCCCAAACCTTAATTGTTTAAGAGTAATTCCAGAGTGAGGCCAGAAGCATTCACTCTTTGAAGTGGCTTTCTATGGAATAGATGTTAAAACAGCTGATTAAACAAGGCACATCTTTCAGGAACACCTTTATAACTTCTGAGGCAGTGAGTTTAAAATTGCCGCTCACCTGCAGTCAAGTATGGGCCATGTGTTAAACAGCCAGATACTGGGAAACTGACCTGCTCTTGAAAAAAAGTCGAGCAATTTGACACAGACACGAATGGAAAAAAAGATCACCTCATTCAAATGAACCATTGTGTCTTAGTCAGCTCAGGCTGCCATAAAAAAAAAAACAAAAAACAAAAAAAACCCAATAGAGTGGGTGGCTTAAACAACAGACATTTATTTCTCACAGATCTGGAGACTGGAAGGTCAAGATCAGGGTGCCAGACCATTTGTTTCCAGGTCAGGGCTCTCTTTTTTGGCTTGAAGATGTCTGCTTTTCTTGCCATGTCCTCACATGGTAGATGGAGAAGGAACTCTGGTGTCTCTTCCTCTTACTTATAAGAGATAATCCCAACATGGAGTCCCCACTTATATGACCTCATCTAAACAGAATTACCCTTAAGAGCCCCACCTCCAAATACCATCGCATCAGGGATTAGAGTTTCAAAATATGAATTTTGGTGAAACACAAGCATTCAGTCCATAACGCACAACAAATTTGTTCCTTTCCCAACAGAGATGGGCAAAAGTGATTGAAAAATATTTCCTCTATTTAACTATCATTGGTTGGATATTTTCTCAACTTATTTCAATTCCCAAGATACCAATCCTAATCTTGCTATCCCATAGCAAAAAGAGCAGACATTCTCAATTGATATCCACTGTAAAAATATTGAAACACTTCAATTTTATTGTTAAAAATACTAAAATGGGCATGCCTGGGTGGCTCAGTCGGTTGGGCATCTGCCTTCAGCTCGGGTTGTGGTCCTGGGGTCCTGGGATTGAGCCCCAAGTCGGGCTCCCAGCTCAGTGGGGAGTCTGCTTCTCCCTCTCCCTCTGCCTCTCCCCCTGCTTGTACTCTCTCTGTCTCTCTCTCTCAAATGAATAAATAAAATCTTTAAAAAAATACTAAAATGTTATGATTCCTGCTAATCTGATGCTATCTAGGGCCTTTCCTACCTAGACAGCCAGAAACCATGGATGATATTTCACAATCCAGAACTAAACACTAAACATTTGATGAAAAATTTGGGTAGTCCAGAACTCTGATGGAAAGTACCTAATAAAAAAAAGTACTTAATAAAGGTTATTATTATCATCATTTGTAATTAAACGTTATAATAAATATATTTCACAATCAATAAAAAACAAAAAATCCAATGTTAGCTTATATGTTATAAAATAAGATTGACTCTCATCCATAAACTCATCATCATCAACACCATCATTTTTTTTATTTTATTGTCTTTATTTTGTATCGTCTTCTCTTAACCACTTCACATTGGATTATTTAATCTAATGTTTACAAAAACATATATGAATTAGGCATTATTATGCTCATTATACAGATAATGAAACTGAAACATAGATGTTAAATATTTGTTAACATGTGATAGAGTTTGGGATAGAATTTAGATCTTCCTGACTCAGGAGATAGGACTCTACCAGTTGTCTTGATTATCTTGATTATATCATAAATGAGAACCAATGGAAAAGAGATAACCTATCCCTTTCCTCCATTCATATCTTAGTGAAAAAAAACAAAAGTCCAATTAGTTTAGAGTTTGAGATTATAAAATGTTATCTTGCTTTGCCTCAAATATTCTGAAGAAGTTCACAAAATTTTATTTATTTTAAGATTTATTTATTTATTTATTTATTTATTGGAGAGAGAACATGAGAGTGAGCAGAGAGCACAAGTGGGGAGGGGGGAGGAGAAGGGCAGAGAGAGAGGGAGAAGCAGACTCCCCGCTGAGCAAGGAGCCTTATGCAGGGCTCAATCCCAGGACCCTGAGATCATGACCTGAGCCGAAGCCAGATGCTTAACCGACTGAGCCACTTAGGCTCCCTAAGTTCACAAAATTTTAAAAAGTGAATTTTTTTAAGCATAAGTGAAAATACTAAATGGGGTTGTTGGATGGCCAATTTTATTCTTAGGTAGACACATGTATATGAGAATGATAGGGGTAGATTATTGGCAGATTTGGGAGAAAATAGCAGTGTTATATAGGGTGCTTCCAGAAAATAGTGCTATGCTATCAACAAAGGGTAAGAGTTACTGTTAAACCTGTATTATCTCTAGGTATAACAAAATGATTCTGGTACCAAGACTATAAATATGGTCCTTGTCAAGTACAATAAATTCATCTGCAAATATCATTTCAATGGGGAAAAAATTTGAGCTTACGGTGCTTTGATATTAAATGTAAAATCTTTATCTTAAAAGAGGACAAATCACGACTGAAAATGCTTGTCCTGAAGATAGCCATAAATTTTAGAAAAATTCCATAAGTTAAAATGTAGACCTAGTAATAGTATTTTGTGGCTCTCACATATTTTGTGATAGCAGCTTTTAACCTGAGTATCAAGCCTTTTATGACCATTACAAATCTCTGACTTTCTATTTGCCTGGTTAAGGCTTTAATCTTGTCAACTTCCTATTCTTCATCCACAGAGAAATATTTTACTTTTGACTATATTTGAGTTATAGACATTTTGAACCAGATGTTGACAGAAAGAAGAATGTTTCAGTAACCTCTCTTGGAGTTCAGAACAACTCATTCATTCATTCTTCATACAATAATATTTACTGAGCATCTGAAGCTTCAGGTATTCTTTAGAGCAGCTTCATGAATAAAAAAAAATGGGTATATAGCTTGTTTTTCTCTATATCTTTTTTGTTCACTTCCTCCTGTTATGACTCTATTCATATGGATTCATTCATATCTTGGAAATTAGGCAAATCTTAGTTTTTCTACAGTGCATCTTCTCCCTCTCCTCATTTATATAAAAAAATTCTAACAAACAAGTGACTTCATCCAATGATCTTTATTTTGAAAGGGAGAAGGTGCTATTGACAAAATGGTTTACCAAATTTCCATGAATCCGAAAAAGAAAATAGCTTAACTCAGATAAAACTGGATAGTCATCTTCTGTAAATGTGTTTATTAATGTCCTCTATGTTCATAAAATATTTCTAAAGTTATACTTTAAAAATCACCAAAATGATAGTTGCCTCTGGGTAGGGTCAATAAAGAGTTAGGGTTCAGGAATAGAAGAGAAACATTTTGTGCTGTTTGAATTTTTAATACTGATCTCAAATTATTTTTTTAATTTATTTTTAATAACATATAATGTATTATTTGTTTCAGGGGTACAGGTCTATAATTCATCAGTCTTACACAGTTCACAGAGCTCACCATAGCACATACCTTCCCCAATGTCCATCACCCAGCCACCCATCCCTCCCACTCCCCTCCATTCCAGCAACCCTCAGTTTCTTTCCTGAGATTAAGAGCCTCTTATGGTTTGTCTCCCTCTGGTTTCATCTTGTTTCATTTTTCCCTCCCTTCCCCTATGAACCTCTGTCTTGTTTCTCAAATTCCTCATATCAGTGAGATCATAGGATAATTCTCTTTCGCTTAGCACAATACCCTCTAGTTCCATCCATGTTGTTGACTTGGATGACTTATTTCACTTAGCATAATAACCTCTAGTTCCATCCACATCACTGCAAATGG